>NC_073744.1:56420041-56657541 GCF_029784135.1 Toxorhynchites rutilus septentrionalis | reverse complement strand
AATGAACTTTTGTTCTTCAATATGTTTTGAAGTTTATTTTTCCACCCAGTGTCATTTTCATCTTGATTATTCGGGATGCCAGAATTGAATTTCATTTTTGCCTAATGAATATCAGCTGTCGTTTTCTTTTAACCTGATGCAGCTGTGTGCGGTTGGTTTTTATTTATGCCGTTCTTACCGTCTCGCCAAACAAAAATCCTGCGCGATTTCTTGCAAAGTTCGTTTCATAGAACTCTGGCGTTTCAGTTTTCTAAATGGTCCAGACTGACTATTTTTTTCATTTTTGAATTTTGACTCAAAATCAATGCCAGAACGAATATCGTTTCGAATGTGATGAATATCAATTTGTTGCTTTCGATATTCAAAGTATAAATAACAGCGAAGTTACGAACTCCACTCAATGCCGCATTCATTCATTTTAGCAAATTTGTTTATGCATCAGCGATAAGGACAAAATGAAATGGTTTGTTATTGTCATCAATATGATGAGGGCAGTGTGTTTCAAGTTGAAAAAAGTCATTTACACTGAAATGAAATCATATTCGTTACTCGTGAATATTTGTTGATACTCTAAGATACTGATAACAAAGGTAAAAAGCATGTAATATTTCATCTGGCGTGATGTATGAATAATTTGACTAAGGGACTTTCTTTTTTTTCACTCTAGACAGCGATCAGCCAACGCCAAAACGCTGACACCTAATATGAAAATAAGAATTTGTTTCTGAAGTTACAATAAGACACGCATCAGGGTCACCAAAAAAATCATATTTCGTACTTTTGTAAGTTTATATCGAAAGTGCTAATTGTATTGAATGCGAATTGAATGCATCTTGTTATTATAAGTCTGCATTTACCTTTTCACTACGGCAGTGTGCTCCGTCGGAATACTATCGCTGAACGGAGCACTGCGCCGGAAAGTATGCATATCGCGCTGGTGTGATCGATGTGCAGTATCACGCTGATTTCGCTCGTAGCGAAAGGGTCAAAAATGGTCACAAGGTAACACAACAGATATTGAGTTTCATACAACCGCTTGTTACGTACACTATTTTCTCCATTCTCTGATCCAAATCCTACCATCACTGCAGCCACTGACAAATCGTTAAGAGGATTTGGGATTGCCATAAATTGACAGCTGACCACTTTCAGAGTTTTGTTATTATTATTTCTTCTTTGCTCGGCTGTACCTCTTTTTTTCACCGACTCCGAATCAGCAGTACATATCAGCTCAGCCCAGCCCAGCTCCGATAAGAAGTTTCAGAGCAGTCAGCAGCAGTCGGACGGACTTTTGTTTTCGATTCATTGAAAAACTTTGTTGACATTTGACAATCTATCCGTTTCCTTTGCGTTCGGCTGTGAGACTGGGGGTTGTGCCCGAGGACAAGACAGTAAAACGAAGGTTATCGGGAGGGAAAATCTTTTTCGTCTCTGTGCCTCGATATTTTACGTCCATCGTGCGATGGACGAAGGCAATGCCTCCAGCCATTAATGATTTTTCAAAACATTGAGGACACTAAAATTGGTATCCATCGGTCGGACACAGTTGCGTGGCCTTTTGTCTTCTTGAGTTCGTTTCTATGGGCATAATGGTAGAGTTCTTATCGGGGCCGAGAAGAAGGTTATGGCATGGCATGAATAGTGCTTTTTGATGGGTTTTTCCTGTGTATATGCGATGAAGTTGTCGAGCAGAGGGCCCTATGGGATAATTGAACAATGGGCGATAGGAGCTAATCGATATAAAAAGAAAAACCAGAGAATGGTTTCATTATTTGTGAGAGAAATTTTATGTTCACAATCTGTGTGTGCGAAGACAAAGAAATGGAGATAAAATCGATTTTAGTCTTCGTCGGATTTTCTCACCTCCTCTGCGATGGAGGTCTATAAATAACGAGAATCGTTTAAACCCATTATCCTATAAATTCTAGTCATAATGATTGGAAGAGAGGGAAAAAAAATCTAACGATAATTAAATTCCTCAATAATTGAACGAATTCCTCCTTGCCGGAACCCACAAATATCCATCTTTGCTGTAATTAAAGTTTCTTTTGAAGCACAGAGAGCTGCCGCCGAAACCTGCGCTTCGGCGGCGCTTCCAAACTTCCGCTTCGCGTAATGAACCGACTTGCGGCTACGGCTCGGGCCTAATTAAACTTCCTATCTGGAATTTCCTGTGCGGTTTTACCAGGTTGGTTACTTTCTTCCTCGTTCTGATTGTATATTTTTTCTCTGCTGGGCGATGAGTTGGCAGGAAAAACAGCCCACAATCATTTCGCATTCTTTCCTAAAGTCGATAAACATATATCTCCGCGCCCTGGTGGAGGCGGGCTTGTGGTTCGGGCGCTTTCGTTTGGTGGTAAGGCCGATTTAATTGCTCTCTTCGAGAATTAATATTTCTAGTGCCATGAGAAATGGGTGCTTTACCCGGAACCGACATCCGAAAGCCAGCGCCAGTCTGCTAGGAAGCAGGTGGACGAAAGTAGCGAATTTTAGAGCTTGCCAGATAAATGGTCACTTGGCACGGTAGAAGATCGTGAGTTGGGTTTAATTATGCACTACATGCGATAGTTCGGTTCCAATGAAAGTTTCCTCCTGGAATCGGTACACGTATTTGCACGTAACAAGGGGAAACACAGTATTTTTGGCATACCACTCCACCGATTGAAATCACTTTATCATTGTTCGTTTCGAAGGATTGGAGATAACCTGTGGCATTACGCGATCAGAATATATCAGCAACAGACGTTGACTAATGATTCGACAGTTATTACCACCGGCCAGCAGATTCCGAACCATATGACTTCTTCTTAGAACTTCCTAGAGCCATTTGTGTCAATCATGTTGAAGTGGAGGATGTTATACGAGCTATCAATAAGTAAGATGTGTTCACGCCATCTGGATCTGACAGTATCCAGTATCCACCAATAGTTTGAGAAGCTTAGCAACAGAAGTCAGAGCTTTACCGGGTGTATGCAAATTAGACCGTTTTTTTAATCGGAAATACACGTTTATTGTGATTGAAAGGTTGAAATTATTTTCTACAAAGTAATTGCCATTGAATGCTGCACATTTTCACCTATCGTTCTGACAATTTACGAATTTATCGCCAAAAAACATCTTTGTTCTCTGAGCTGTAAGAACTGAAGAACTGCACAGCGAGAGCGTGTCCTATCAATGAAAACAACCGAAAGGAACCAAGTATGGTGAATGAGCCTCAGGCGGTAGTTGATTTAAGTTGCTGAGTAACTCAACCGTTTCCCTGAGCGGTCTTGTTTGCTGTGAGAGGGCCTTTTCGTAAAAAACTGTCTTTTCTGATATTCCAGTTGTTTTTGAAGTAGACCACGGTTCAATTTATGCAATTGTTTTCGGTCATCACTATTAATAGTTTCACCGGACTATTTCGAAAGATTTTAAGGAGAATTATAAATTACTAGCTGTACCCTGCCACGCTTTGCTGTGGCACATTGTGGTTGCATGGTTGAGTTGAATTTTCATTTTTTATTATTTTTCGAGTTTTTCGACGCGTACGCAAACGAACAGAACATTTTTGTATATATAGAGATAGATGAGGGAAATCGATAAATTTTAAATCATTCCGAAACACAATTTCAGTTCATGATTTTGTCAAACACTTGAAAAAAAAGATGTGTCCATCACATAGAATTCATATTTAATACGAAATGGTTGATTTTCATAAAAAAGCATAATTTCAGAAACGAACTATGGCCATATAGAAGATCATTTTTCTCCATTTTTTTCAATTTTTTATACCGTAACAACATTCCTCGAAATGAGAAATGTATATTGTGTCCAAGTTTGAGCTCAATCGGTTTCGTATTTTTTGAGTTTTTGACGCATACACAAACGAACACAACATTTATATATATATAGAGACTAGTTGACCCGGCAAACTTCGTCTCGCTCAGAATAGATTTTTTGATATGAATACTTTCAAACATTCATGTTTTCTTACTAAGCGAACGTTCATGGGTTCAATCGCAAAACTCTTCATTGATTGATTTTCTAATTGACCCTTTACAATTTACGTTTACTATAAACTTCCTAGTACTTCTGCAAAAACTCGTCATTATAATATCAAATTATTTTCAGACGCAATTTTCGTTCAAGATTTTTCAATCACTTGCAAATAACATGTTCGTTACATGGAATTTTTCTTGATTTTCTACAAAAAATATAACTCAAAAGCTATAATATCTACAAAATTCGAGTCAAAGGATGAACTGTAGGAAATTATTTAAATTTTCATAAAAAATATCAATTTAAAAAAAAATAAATTCGCTGAAAAATTAATTATTTTAAAAACTCAAATTCATTTTTCTCAAAAACAAATTTTTTCTAAATTCTCAAAAAAAAATTATGAACAGTCCTTACAACTTCCAACAAGTCTTCCATACATCGGAAGATGGGCCATTTTACAGGGAAAAAGTTTTTCTAACAATAACTTTTTCATGTTTTCTTTGAAAAAATTACAGCTTATCCTAATTTTGTTTAAAGTCAAGATTATATGATGATGGTCCCACCTCATTCCCCTGCAAAGGTTTGAGCGAGACGAGTTATCTTATTGATAATAATTCTATTACGGTATTTATATGTTTTCAATAACTAACCAGTGAGCAAATTAAATTGTACAAGAAAACGGACTGGTTATCTCACAGACATAGATTACTAAACGAAAGAACAATTTAAGCCATTATCTAAACGTATTTATTCCATGGCATGTCGAGGGAATTTACAACCCGGGAAGACCCTAGACCGATCGGGAATTGAACCCAATACCTATGTCAGTATTAGCCAAGAATTTACAAGGGAATTCCTGCTTTATCAGATCCCCAGCCACGATACTATCGTTTCCGAGTTCGAGCAGCTGAGTATACCCAAGCCTAATTCTAGCCGATACTTCAGGCCCATTACTTATCCCAAGGCATGTCAATAAAGTTTCCAACCCGAAAAAATCCTTGACCGATCAGGAATTGAACCCAATACCTATGTCAGCATTAGCTCTCAATTTACAAAGGAATTCCCGCTTTACTAGATACCCGACAACGACCTACTAATGCGATCATTTTCGAGACCAGACAGCTGAGCAAACCTAAGCCTTATTCCAGTCGATACTTCAGGCCCTACATTCAACCTATGGAGTAATGTGTTAACCTGAATCTGCAATGAGATCTGCCACAACACAGAAAAATCTTGTTATAATTATCTGTTGAGAAGATGAATTTACAAGTATTCCGATCGAGCTATCCCTAGCTCCACTCCGGTTTCCGCATTAAACCCCTTGGAATGCTTTTATTTTATTCGCGGAAAACTGCTTTTGCTTATGTTCGATCTCAAGTCTTTCTATGTTTGTCAACGCGCGCAGGCTCAAAACTATTACAGACTTCACAATTATTTTATTTTTTTAAATTTAATTGAAAAACTAAAATGAAATTAAAACAAAACCAATCAATACCATCATCATCATAGTCTTAAGATAAAATGTATAAAATAAGAAATAAAATAAACAAAAACACACACAGACAATAATTTACTCGTTATATAAAATCATGATGATGGCACAAAAGTTTGAGCAGAACGGGTTCTTTTTTCTGATAATTATAGTTGTAACGAAATTTGTTTTAATATAAATCTAACCAGTTAGCATATTGAATAATAAAACAAAACCAAAACGGACTGGTAATATCACATGTATAGATTCGTAATCGAAAGAACAACTTAAATCATCATCATCAAGATAACGATATAGTGTATTCGACGAAGTTTTAGATTTTTATTAAAATATGAACATTCGTCGAAGACGTTAATTTTTTATTTTTTTATTGTTTCTGGAATATTTGGTATGGAGACCCCTGAAAAAATTATGTTTTACTCGTTACATTTTTGTGTCTAAATTCTTGCGTTTGATATGTTTCTGAATAGAAAAAAAGTTAGCAGAGCATGTTAATCGTGATATTTTATACATACAAATGTTACAAATTGATCATTAATAGTAATTTTTCAAAGAAAAATATGAAAAAGTTGTTGTTCGAAAAACTTTTTCCCTGTAAAAGTGCCCATCTTCCGTTGTATGGGTTACTTGTTGGAAATTATATGGGCTGTTCATATCTATTTTTTCAGAATTAAAAAAAAACATGTTTTCGAGAAAAATAAATTTTTATTTTCAAAATATGTATTTTTTTTCAAAAATTTGCTCGATATTTTTTTAATGAAAACGTGAATAATTCCCTACATTTCATCCTTTAACCAACATTTTGTATATCTTATAGTTTTTAAAGTAAGATTTTTCGAAAAAAAAAGTTGAAAAATCTCAAAATTTCAAAAAATTTCTCATCCAAAATTTATCAGACCTACAAAATTTTAGTCACAGAATAAAATGTAGGAATTTTTTTATGTTTTCATTAGAAATTTCAAATTTTTGAATAAAAAATTCATTGAAAAAAACATTTTCAAAATTAAATTTCATTTTTCTCGAAAACATGTTTTTTTAAATTCAGAAAAAATAGATATGAATAGTCTATACAATTTCCAACAAGTCACCATACATCGGAAGATGGATACTTTTACAGGAAAAAAGTTTTTCGAACAACAACTCTTTCATTTTTTCTTTACAAAATAACTATTAATGTTTAGTTCGTAACATTTTTTATGCATAAATGATCACGATTTAGATGCTCTGCTTACATTTCTCTTTGCAGAAACATGTCAATAACATGTTAAACACGATAATTTACGCACAAAAATGAAACAAGTGAAACATTATTTTTTCAGGGGTCTCCATAACAAAATTCCCTATATTCCAGAAACAATAAAAGATAGATAGTTGATGTCTTCGATGAAAGTTCATATTTTAATAAGATCTAAAACTTTGTTGAATACGCTATATTGCTATCTTGATTTTAACACTCCTATACTCGCGCATTGGTCTGTCAGAACGAGAAATCAATAATTCGTTCTTTTCTCAGAATATATCAACACTACGACTTTGCGATTCACTCTAGCTTCGTTATTCGTCGTTCGTCATCGTTTAGCGTATCGCATGTGCTGATAAGAAGGAGAAGTGTGCCACTTTTTTAACACTTTCGGTCTGACACACCGACGCGAGTATAGAAGTAACTTTTTTGGACAAGAGCCTTTTTCATATTCTAGAATATTGTTGAATGAAATGTATAAATTAATGTTAGTGGCGTGGAATATTTATTAAATATAATGCATAAGATCATTACCAGACTACATATTCTTATTTGATTTCACTTCTTTTGTAACGGGATTGAACGGATCCATATATTAACTATTCGTCGATATATTCGTCATTAGACTTATATGTTCAAAAGCAAAATATAATTGTTTGACTTTCGTATCGTTATTCGTTAAATATAATGGTCATACATAAACACACTTGTGAAAGAATTCCACTTGTGGAAGAATTGTAAACAGTAAACTATAAACTAATCGGTGGCTTATGGTAATTTTTAACAGTTACAGTTCCGGGGATATTTTTTTCTAATGGAGAATATTGACAAGAAAACAAGAAAAAGAAGAGGAAGTTCCTAGAAATCCTTTTATATCATCTTTTTATACCCCATCTAAAAAAGCCATTTTATCTATTTTTTAATACGTTTTTATGTTATTTTATAGCTCTTTATACTTCCATAAATTATATTCAGTTGCTTACTTTTGCTTAATAACAGTGAAAAATTCGAATTTCGTTATTTGTGTTGGAGTATCAAAAATTACTCTGTTTTGAGGAGGCTGAATTAGATGACTATTAAAATATAATAAAGACGAAGAAAACATATTTTGTTGAGTTTTTTCATTCAATCATACCCTCTTCTTCAAACAAATGCCAATAAAGCCTGAAAAATACACAATGGAAACATTACAGAGAAGTTCAATTTTCGGTCTGTGACACCGTGCGCGAGTATACGTGTTATGATTTTGCACGCGAGTACAGGAGGGCTAAACAAAATTAGGTTTAATTGTATTTTTTTCAAAGAAAACATGAAAAAGTTGTTGCTAGAAAAACTTTTTTCCTGTAAAAGTACCCATCTTCCGATGTATGGACGACGTGTTCGAAATTGTATAGACTATTCATATCTATTTTTTCTGAATTTGAAAAAAAACATATTTTCGAGAAAAATGTAATTTAATTTTCAAAATGTTTTTTTTTCAATGCATTTTTCATTCAAAAATTTGATATTTTCTAATGAAAACAAAATTTTCTTATGAAAACAAAAAATTAATTTTATTTTTTAAAATAATTTTCATTTCAGCGAAATTTTTTTTCAAAAGAAATTTTGTATTTTTTATGAATATTGAAATAATTTCCTATATTTCATCCTTTGCCCGAATTTCGTAGGTATTATAATTTCTGAGTCATTTTTTTTTGTAAAAAATCATTGGCCCCTTCAGAAAAAGTAGTCTATTTTTTTTTTAATGTTTCAACCACAATGTTTCGCTGCTATCTGAGATGGTGCTACCAACTCCTGAGAAAAGTTGGCATGAAATTCGTCATACATGTAATATTTTCTTTTTTTTTATTATTTCTCCAGTTATGCAGATTTTTATTCCCCACTCCCCCACTTCAAGAGAGGGAGTGTCGAACCACCTTAGTAAACATCTATTGCCCCCTAAAACTTCCACATGCGCGAAACTTGGTTCCATTTGCTTGATTGTTGATTAGTTCTCGAGTTATGCGAACAAGCCCCCTCCCCCCCCCCCCCTTTTGTTTGAAGTGTTTAAAAAAAAATCGAGATAAAATTGATAATTCCAAAGCTTAGTTCACAATGTCACCGCTAGGGAGCATAATTGTCAGAAAAAAAATCAAAATGTAGAAAAATATATAACTTCTCAGGAATGCTTTCTAGGAACATTGTATTGTAAGTTGATTTTATGATTGCTGACCATAGCGGGTTGACAATAGCTTAGTCCAAAACATCACCTTAAGAGGAGCACTGATGAACATGTTTTGAAATACTTAAAAAAAAAGGAAAGAGAAATTTGCACGAAATATTATTTCTATGAATAAAAATACAGTTTAAAACCAGTAATTTGGGTCAATTTCGTTACATTTAAACTGTGTTGAAAAAGAAGAATTAAATTAAATTAAGTCAACAAAAGATTACTTCAAAAGCTTCAGAAGCACCACCTTAGCGTTGAAATATTACATTTTTTCACGAAATAAGTCATTTTTGGAATATAAAGTAATTGAAAGCTGTATATAATGGAGTCCAAAATTGCATATAATCGAATCATATATAATCGAGCCTGTATATAATCGAGTCCGACCTGTAATACAGCTGTTTGACTTGACTCTGGTGCCTCGGTGCGCGCGATTATTTGACTTGAATGGTGCAGTAGGATGTAAAAAAAATACCGGTGCGGTTGCGCGTCATAGCAGTTTATGTGGAAATGGCCCAGAATTTTCTTCAGACCTTCTTAATATAAATATAAAGAACAAATTGAACATTGTTAAAGCAAGGGAATCGGCGGGGATAATTTTTCAATCTTCTGTTAAAAATAAAATGTCCGCTTATTTAACATAATACTCCTCCTATTTCAATGTATTTAACCTTAAAGATGTAAAAAGCTACAAGAATGGTAAAGTACTTCCATTTGAATAGTTTGACGCGTTGTTTGAATTTTTATCGCATTTGAACGCGTATCATAACACGTGGAAAAACGTTGTTAAAGTTAAGATTCCTACATTCAGACCCACCGCCAGGTATACAACCATAGAACAATACTGAGCTTGCTCTGCCAGGTTGGTAGACATACCCTCTGTCCAACTTCTATAAGACCACCCTGATTTTATTTCGTTGCTACACATACAGTTAAAATTTCAACAAGATACACTCATACATTGTTGAATGCTTAGTGTTAGAATTAGCCATAAAAATTGTAGAATAATCCTCATTTGAATTCCCGTGATACCATTCGAAATGAAACGGACTGGAATTTTATGCTTCAATCCAGATTCAATAGATTAGAGATTGAGAGCTAGAGAGAATCAGAAGAACGAGAACTGACCGATAGCCGATAGTGTCCTCTATATAAGCAGCATCTTTGTAAAGCTTGATCCTCTTTTACCAAATATACGTTCTACACAACAAGTACGGTCGAATATTGTATCTCTTCATTTCGTTGGTCGGTCGATGACACTGGACATTGTCCTTTTCGCGTGGTTCTATTGTGCATTGTGCACAAGTTTTGGAGTGCGTGCTTTTCGGTTGCTAGTATCATCTAGCGAAGAAGTCCTTCGAGCGCGGTAAAGACGAGTGTATCGTCATCAGCTTAGAATAAAGTATATTTAATGTCAATTCCGTTCAAACAAGTTGTTTGTTTATTTATTGTGCTAAAATATGATAATCTCAGCTGTCCAGTTTCTATAAGACCATTTCAAAATGCATAAGCATTATCAATGAAAAATTCAAAACGATCGGCTGATTTGCATGTCAATAATTGGCAACCTTGTCATTTCGTCTAAAATCCTGGAAAAATCGTGTTGGAATGCTATTTACCAATGCTGCTGAACGATTTTCTCGATATTTTTTCCATGTTTCCGAAATTGCAACCTTGAGCTCTTCAATCGTGGTGTATCGTTTTCCCTCAGTGTAGAGTCTGCATACAAGGATCCCACCTAAGATTTTCAACAGGATTCAAGTCTGTATAACATGTATGTAATCCTTGAATGATGTGAAAGCTTTCTTGAGCTTTCCGGTTGCATAGAATCCCGCCTAAACCATGCACAAGTCTCCACCAAAATTTCTGGCTGAAAAATAATGTTCCTTCTTACGTAAATCACGCCAGTACCCGTTGAAACCATCAGGACCACCATAATTGAACTTTTTTTCTTCAGTGAAGATAACCTATACTTTGATGAACGTTTCGTTATGGTATATAGCAAAATGTATTCTTTTGGAAACATTCTTTGTCACAACATACCATGTCCCACTGTCGGTTCATGTGAGCTTTGGCAAAACTCAGACGTCTTCCGATGTGAGATGGTGTAAGATGAGGAGCTTTAACCTTTTAAACCCTCTCCATGTGAGTATTTTTTCCCAAAACTTGACGAATTGTCACCCGAGTAACAATTAAATTGAAATATTGCTTTATTTGCATAAGCGATTTTGGGGTATTCGAAGCTGTTCTAGCTATTTCCCGCTTATTCCGGTCTGAGAGCTTCGCTTTACGTGGAGCTCTCTCCTTCTTACCGCATCCTTGAGGATTCGTCAAATAATTAGGCACTACTTGATGGGATCATCTAATCCGACGAGAAATTTCTCTGATGCCAACATTTTCTTGGTGAAATGCATCGATTTGTCTTTCTTTTCTCTCCGTGAGCGTTTTTCCCTTTAGAATTTTCCAGATTTATTGATCAAAATAACTAAAACAACGAAAAAATGTAACTGGTCTTATAGAAACTTGACACTTGAAAAATACAAAAGCTTTGGTTTACGCTCAGCGCTTGCACACATACATATGAAAATCATGCAGTGTATGGTAGTCACCAATACTAATACACTAGAATATAAATTGAAGCATTGTTCGTTTACAATGGCCACGGTGCTTCTGACATTCAACCGAGACGGTCATGTTTTTAGCGCCCCTTTGAAAAGAGTAGCGAAAAATAGAAGTTTTCTCCTCACACAACTGGTTCTATGCTAAAGGAAATTCCTTGAGGCTTTAATCAGTCCTAAATAAAGTTTTTCTCGCTGGTGTACAAGACGAGGACAAGGAGGAGGCCACCGAATAGCCTAGACGGTTGGTGGCTTTCGATACCGGCAGTTTTCACTGCCCCTAGCGTCGGTCCCTGTTTTTGGCGCGCCTTTTGCAGCTCACTTATATATACCCCACATTATTATTACTGGTTACTTATCTCTGGTGGTGGTTTTTATTTTCAGCTGGTGTTTGATCCTGGATTGCAGAGTGGTGGTGTACCCACACTACCGTTTCTCCGGTGCGGGGGCGCACCCCCCCAGCAGCAGTACATAGTGTTAGTGATATTTATAACAGTTTTTATTTAAACCTCATAGACATTATAGTAGTGTTTCATTGTATTGAAAGTAGTGTTTCTAGTGAAATTTAAAAACTTTTTTGAAACAAGCTCCGAAACTGTTGAGCCTTTTCTTTTTTTTATTCTGCATTAGTACCATTTTTAGTGTGTATCTCTACATCAACCTTCCTGGCTGTACCTCCCGGGTATAGCCAGCCTTTACCATGGCTTCCAGCAGTGCCGGTAAGTCAACAAATCTTTATAATGGCGTGCCCACCACACGCACCTCTCCTCTCTGGGCTGACCCCCTATGCGGGGAGCTTCAAATTTTACTCCTCAAAGCATCAAATGATAAAACCCTACCATCAAACCCGTTTGTAGTATCAAAAACCATCCAAGCTGTTACGGATCGCGATTTCAAGGACGCGAGACCACAGCGTGATGAAAACAATAAGTTGCAATACGTGATCCATATTCGTAACAAGGAATATGTAGATGCGCTCCTGGGTATTAAGTCATTAATTGACAAGACCCCTGTGGAGATAACTTATCACCCTACCTTGTACCAGCGCAAATGCGTGGTATCCTGTAGGGATGTGATTGATATGGCAGAAGCTGTACTTTTAAAAGAGCTTACTGACCAAAGAGTTATTGCGATCAAACGAATTTCCCGTATGGACCCAACCAAGAAGGAATTAATTCCAATTCCAAACCTGATTTTGACCATCAGAGGTATTGTAATTCCGGAATATATCAACTTTGGCTTCATCCGCGCCCCCACGCGCAATTTTTATCCGAATCCGATGCAGTGCTTCGGCTGCTACAAATTCGGACATACTTCCAAAAAATGTAGGACCAAGATCCAATTATGCCGAAACTGTGGACGAGCACACCCAGAACTAGGCAATGAAGAAACAGCCAAGAACTTCATTTGCAACGCTCCTGCCTTCTGTGTAAATTGCAGTGGCAACCACCCTTCTACGAATAGAAAATGCCCCGCATGGGTTGCAGAGAACAATATTACCAAAGTGAGGGTAGACCAAGGAATATCTTACAAGGAAGCCAAACAAAGCTACTAGGCCAAAGTAAATGGATCTTCTTACGCAAGCAAAGTCCAAGAGAGACTTAATGTAGCCCAAAGCACAGGATGCAATCGCTGCAAGTGCAACTGCACGCAGCCCAACCCTACCCCAATCATCCAAACGGTTTCCACACCGATAGTTAACCAGCCAGACATTGAATATACCATCTCCACTTCCGATTCCGAAACGGATTCAGAAATTCCCATGGAAACTGAATCAGCAAAATTAACTAAACGTGAGATCAAAAATTCAAAAACTTCAACTTCAGATGATTTGAAATCATCTGAAGATGAAAATTTCCGCATTAATGATAAAACAAGGAAAAGATATAAAAACCAACAACCGGAAATCTCTCAACCGGCCGCCCCACAACAGGCCGACCCTCAACCATCCACTTCATACAAAACAGTACCCAATACTAATCGAACAATACCAAATTATTTAAAATTTGATCCTAGACTGAAGACCAAGACTTCCAAAGGTAACAAACAGTCAAAATAATTTCTGATATACCTTAATTAAACCCTTCAAGAGCCTCCATAATATTTTTTCAAGTTCCACACTCCACACATAAACAGTACACCTGTTGTCCAAGGTTCAACATCCAACCGAAAACTTGCCATTCAATGGAATTTGCGTGGGCTTAGTAGGTCAATGGATGAAATTAAATTAATGTTAGCTGAGGAGAAACATCTCCCACTAACACTTGCATTCCAAGAAGCCAGAGTGACTAAGATTACACCCGATTTTAACCTTTCACTACAAGGTAAATACAAGTGGTACTTCCGTGAGGGACTTACCTCACACCAGGGTGGAGTATGCCTCGCTGTTTTGAGCCATCTCCCACATACCCACATCCAAATTTCATCACAGTTACAGATATGCGCAATCCAACTCACGGGACCGTTACGGTTAATCCTCGCTTCTATATACATTTCCCCAACGCATAGTAACAGTAATTTGGAAGCAGAAATGAACAATGCCATTCAACAATTACCTCACCCTTTCATAATAATGGGTGATTTTAACGCCTACCATACTGTATGGGGTGGCCAAAGATGCAATTTAAGAGGTAAAATTATTTTAAAAATCGTTGAACAACTTAACCTCATCATCCTGAACGACTTCCAACATACTCGTATGGATGAACACTCTGGCTCTACTTCTGCAATTGATTTAACGATTACCTCATGGGACCTTGCGCCCAGAGTCAGATGGTGTGTCGATGATGATCTAAGAGGAAGTGATCATTTTCCCATTCACATCCAAACACTGACCAGTAATCAAAAAATCCTCCTGCGAAGGAGATGGTTGTACCAATTTGCCGACTGGAATGGTTTCGAATCAACCATTTCGCATCTGTTACCTGCACAGGGTAACTATTCAGTAGATGAGTTTTCCCAAGCCGTTTTCGCAGCTGCGAAAGCTAATATACCCCGCACTAGTGGTATCTCCGGCCGGAAGGCAGTCCCATGGTGGAATAATGATGTCAAACAGGCCATTAAATCCAGAAGAAAAGCGCTACGGAAGCTTAGAAGACAACTGGACGGTAGTGAGACAAAAGTACTTGCCCTAGCTAATTTTCAATCTGCTAGAGCTAGAGCAAGGAAAATTATAGCGGAAGATGAACAAAATAGCTGGCTTAAATTTCTTGATAGCTTTTGCCCTCAGACAACTTCTAGTGAACTGTGAAGCAAGGTTAATGCAATCAGTGGCAAAAGAAGATCGCGAGGCTATTCCATTACGATCAATGGTACCACTACCGATGATCCCGGAACCATTGCTGAACATTTAGCTGACCATTTTGCTAGTACTTCTGCCACCTCCAACTACAAAAGCGACTTCAAAGCTCGTAAAACTGCCGCGGAGACTACAGAGTTTCCCTCGGACTCTGGGGAACCTCATATTTACAATATCAGGTTCTCTATGAAAGAAATGTTGTGGTCCATTAGTAAGTCCAAAGGCAAATCAGCCGGACCAGACGAAATAGAATATAGCATGTTAAAACATTTACCCTTCCACGTCGAAACGTCGCTGCTCTAAATTTATAATAACCTTTGGGCTAGCAAAAGTTTCCCCGACTCATGGAAGGAAGGCCTAGTCATCCCCATCCCTAAACCGATGGAGAAAAAACCACTAGCAACTAGTTTTCGTCCCATCACCCTTCTCAATTGCCTAGGTAAGGTCTTCGAGAGAATGATCAAACGGAGATTGATGACGAACCTTGAAGAACGTCATCTCCTGGATCCTCGACAACATGCTTTTCGTCAAGGCAATGGTACCAATACGTACTTCAACCAATTTGATCAACACCAAGTTCTTCTCGGAGGAGTCACCTCCACCAGTAAACTGCAAGAAAATGGAGTGCCACAGGGTTCTGTGCTATCGGTTGCTCTATTCCTGATAGCGATGCAATCATTATTTGATGCCATACCCCAAAATATTGACGCTTTGCTATACGCAGATGATAATCTGCTAATTTCAAAAAACTCATTCCCAGAACTAGCAAGAAGAAGACTTCAGGAAGGAATCTCGTCTGTTAATAACTGGGCGAATTCCGTGGGATTGAGGATCTCAGCTGAAAAATCTCAAGTTCTTCATTGCTGCAACAATAAGCGTCACAGGAAAAAACTACGTTCTTATCTTCTGAACGGTAAGTCCATTAAACGAGTCAATTTTGCACGAATTCTCGGTGTAATGGTGGACAAAAAACTCACGTTCAATAAACATATTAAGAGTACAATATCGGACATTAAAAACCGCCTTAACTTAGTTAGCGTTATAAGCGGTCGATGCCGAACAGGATCCCGCAAAACTATCTTCAACATTGGAAGAAGCTTAGTCTATTCCAAACTTACTTACGGTATTGAACTCTTCAGCCGTGCCACCTGGAAAACGCTTGAAGAACTGAGGCCTAGCTATCAAAAGATAATAAGACTAGCATCAGGGGCCTTTAGAACTAGCCCAAGTAAAGCGTTACTCGCTGAGTCAGGCAATTAACCCTTCAAATTGTTCCTCACGAGATTCTACAGCACGCGCGCGATACGAACGCTTGAGAAACATCCAACACTTGAATCCTCTCTTGTGAGAGTGAATAACTGGTTGCAGGATACATGCCGAACCACTCTTCCAACGATTGTACCAATTCCCATTATTAACCTTCGACCATGGTATAAACGGGAACCTCAGATTGATTGGTCAATTAAAAACTCTGTGCGAGCTGGTGAAAACAGCAGCATAGTTTTGGCCATTTTCAACAACCACATCCACAGTAAATACTTTTTTCACCACAAGATCTTTACAGATGGATCCATTGATGGTTTACAAGTAGGTATCGGCATTTTCGCTAATAACCTGCAAGTTAAGTTCCAACTCCCAAGTATCTGTTCGGTATTTTCAGCTGAATTAGCGGCACTTCTTATCGCTACATCACAGTGCGAACACAACAGAAAGACGGTTATTTTCACCGATTCTGCTAGCGCGCTTCTTGCTCTTGGGAGCGGAAGTAGCAAACATCCATGGGTACTCGCAATTGAAGAGAAAACTGCCCAAAATGATATCACCTTCTGCTGGATCCCAGGTCACTGTGGAATCCGCGGTAACGAAGAGGCTGATCGCCTAGCCAAAGAAGGGAGAACATCCGAACTATGGAGCACAAGCGTCCCATCTGTTGATATAATCAGATGGGTTAACTCATCTCTGATGACGTGCTGGGAGAACGAATGGAACATCTGCAGAGATACTTTTTTGAGAAAAATTAAAAACACTACCCATCCTTGGATGGATAGAAACCAAAGATCTTTTCAAGTATGTCTAACACGTCTTCGTATTGGGCATACCAAATTAACGCACAGGTTCTTGGTTGAAAAAACCGAACCACCCATTTGTAGTACCTGTAACGTCAGGCTGGCCGTAGAACATTTTCTACTTGTCTGCCCACGTTACAACGTTAAGAGAACAATGTTTCAGATAGCTGACAACCCAAGGACAGCCCTAGCAAGAGATAATTTGGAGGAGGACAAAATACTGCATTTCATTTAATCACTATAGGATTATTTGCTATATGTTACCGACTTAATCACATCATACATACTAACACCTAATGCTTGGGAGCTAATATATGTGTTACCAACGTATTACATATGTTAGGTCACACACATTTTAATTATTAAAAAAAAAATAAATAAATATATAAAACACAAAAAAACAAAAAACAAAAAAAAATTAGTTAGATATGTAGTTAGATATCACAAATCAAACACAACCTCACACACACTTAGATACACACTAACAACAACATACACAGATTTTGATTTTTTGAAAAAAAAAAAAAAGGCTCTTTTCCGACATTCGAATACAATTTTTGCGTGGATGGCACACAAGTCAAGTAATATCTTTTAATTACCATATAATTAACTTTCAGCTTCCTGGGCTAGACATAATTTCTCATTTTATTTTCTTTCAGCGTGTTTGATATAATTACTTCTTATTCCTACTACCAGGTGACCAAATATGCCTCCCATTACTAACGTACTTCTCTTCCAGCATATGTTATACGATTATTACACTATATACACGATTTAACGGAAACGAGAGCAGAGGAAGCATGCGCGAAATTTGATATAAAAAAAAACCCAAGGCCTTTCTCAAGGCTAGAGGCGAATGAACTGAAAAGTTTAAAGCCTCTTTAATCCAACATCATCATCATCATTACAATGGCACAAAGCAGTCAGATCATCACCTGGTCTTACAGAAGTTGGACAGAGTGTAGAACAAGGGCAATGATTAAAAGTAGGGTAAATAAAGGATTAGCTGACTAATAGAGAATCCGCCTGTGGTGAAACGAGTAAATAAATAATGTTTCTTGTCAGAAATAAAAATGCAAAACAATGTGAAATAAATTAGTTCTAGTCTAGAGCTCAAACCTCTAGCATGTTTTTATTTAGCAAAGAACCTTAAGTCCTGCATATAACTTTAAAAATGCAACTTTTTTCAATACATCAAGTTAACTTTTTGAATAAAGAATAAAGTGACTTTCACATAATCTGAGCACAGGTGTACACGACCTTACAGATGAATAGTTTAATGATTTCTGGATTGATAAAACCTATTTTTCATGTTCTTCTTTTGATTGGCGTTAACGTGTACTGTGGAACTTTTGCCGTCTCAAAGTATTTACTAACTAGGTTGAGATTTCTTAAGCCAAATAACACGCCTTGAATGTATTCCGAGGGGCAAGCTCTTGAATACGCGTGACTACAGTGCAAGTCGAAGGAAATGTATTTGACGAAAAATCCCCCGGCCAGAACGGGAATCGAACCCGGACACCCGGCATGATAATGTGAGACGCTAACCACTCGGCCACGGGTGCACTTTTTCATGCTGAAATATTTTTATTTTGTGTGTGCACCTCATTATTAATCCATTATCGCGTTATCCGCGATTTTCATTATTCGCGATGACCGTGCCCGACTATTTCGCGGATAATCGGGGTTCTATCGTATATTGAAAAATTGATGGTTAGTCTAATACACAACAGTACAAATGGATTGTATTAAAGTTCATTTCTAACTAACCAATAAAAGAAGCATTAGTAAAAATCTTCCTTTTCGGATAAATTCAATCATTATGTTTCGTGAGTACAAAATAACTAAAGGAATTGAAATGAACGAGGTAAAAAGGTAGTCTTTGCTAGTTGGGTGCAAATATTTTCAGTAATGGAAAATAAATTTCTGTATCGTGAGGAATTCGTGAAGCTTACTAATTATATTTTATGTGTGTTACGCTTGCGTTCAAAAAATGGGCAATTTTTGAATGGCGACAAAATTCAAATTACAAAAGATAATTAAATGGGACAAATTTCCCATAAAACATAATGTTATTGACCATGGTACAGAAAGCAAGGGTATTTTAGATATCGGAACGGGCGTATCCGGTGGACTCGAAGTACTTGACGATGTCCACTTTCTTCGCAACGGGATGAAGCTCCCAGTAAACACAAACCATGAAGTGCAGTTGCTTTACTGTTTTCGTCATAACTTCCGTAGTTCCGCATCGATTATCTCGGTACTGTGTACTCTGAATTCTCGCCAGAAAATTAGACGATAAATATAAAGCACCTTAAAGTTTGGGTGGGTGAATTCATAAAAATGGTGCGATTCGTGAAAAAAAAACATCCTCGCAACGCCATAATTTTTTTTTTGTCTTTTTTTTTAGATTTTAGGCTTTGAACTACAACGCTATCATTGTAAACGAATTTCTGACCAAAACTCAACCAAATATCACTGTATACCACAGCATTCACCTATGGCTAACTTTTGCCACTTTCCAAAAGTTATGTTACCTCTTTAAAGCTCCCTTTTATCGGTCGATGTAAGACATCAAAGAATTCGCGGCGGGAGCCAAAGTTCCAGGAAATGCTTCTGAAAAAAAAGGTCTACTTTGAAAGCGATACAATAAATTTGAATGAATAATATTTTTTTGTGTTTTGTTAACTAAATCCTTGAAACTGCCGGAGACGGCAGAATGGGTTATACCCAAATGTTCTGAATTTTTTCAATCGCAAAATCATTCAAACTATTTTCATCGTGTTGTGTATGATTCAATTCGGTGAGATGTGGCCGTTACCATCGAATAACTTCAAACCAATTTCTACACTTTGCATTCAAAACATTTCATCGCCTGCTGACTTTGTCTCATCGAAAAAAAAGAGGGAAAACCCTCTGATTGTGATTCGCGAAGCACGTCTTTGGTTTCTCGTTTGGGGTGTTGCTAAGTGACTGATTTTAGTTTCGCCACGTTCAGCATTTTGGTTTCCTTCGCTCGTTTACACATATCGCATCAAACCTCGCAACGACAATATGACGATGGGACTGTTTTTTCTCGAACTAGTAGCGCTATTTGTGGTTTGGCACTTTCCGTCTAATGTATGTCGAGATATAAGACAGGAAATTTCCCCCGCCACCATCAAAACGTTTGAGATGTTGAAAAAACGGGGAAAAGAAACCCGATACCACATTCTGGTGCAGCTCTCAAATTGGCTTCGGAATCCATTTGCGCGGAAAGGTAGCAGCACTTTTTGGGCAGTTATCGCGCAAATACACTTCCACCGGTTTGTTACAAGTGGTGGCAAATGGAAGCCGTCAGATGCCTGCCAAACGAATGAGATGAAAAATGATATAACTCTTCTATAGTTGATAATTGTTTGCGTGCAGGGTTGCACCGTCATTTTTTCTTCTCTTTTTTGTTTGTTTTGTTTTTGTTTGAGCTCTTTTCTGGCATTCTTTCAACAGCCATTCATCAGTCTTCATTCGCACAATGTCTATTTTCGTATCTCTAGAAAACTTTGCAGCAGCAGCCTCTTGATTATGGGCGGGTGGGAAGTGTTTTCACGCTCCAATTCAGTACGCAGTACTGATGCTAGCGTCCGGTAATGAGCTGCCAGAAAAAAATCTCTGACGTCCACCGCTGGCCGGACGGAGAAGGAGCTGCTTTATTTTTTTTTTTGTCCTATCAATGCCCTAGACTAACGAAGGAGAGGTGTAATAACTGCTAACTGCTACTTGCCTGAATATTTTCCATTTTTTAGTTTTCGTTTGATACACACCTCAATCACCCTTTTTTTTTCGGATGATATGGAATCAGCTATTTTGTAGCGGTGACCAACTTGGATTTTTCAAGATAACCAATTTTAAAATGACAGCAGAAATAAAGGTGTTTTATAAATTCGGTTAGTTCCTATTGGTCAAATTTCTATTAATTTGGGACAACCCTACAGACATACAAACAGTTCAAGCTAAATAAAACCGTTTAATAAAGTAATTTGCTATTTTGTGATTGCGGCCATCTTGGATTTTGATTTTTCATGATCTGCTGTGATCTACTATTCAAGCCCTTTCATTTGATACCCATATTAATCGGGATTTGAGAAAATATGTAGCCCGCCATTTGGTAGTGGCAACCATCTTGGATTTGCATTTTCATAAATAACTGTGTTCTACTAGTCAAGCTCTTTCATTTAATACCCATATTAATGGAATAACTGTGTTTTACTAGTCAAGCCCTTTCATTTTATACCCACATTAAGAGGTTTTGAGAAAATATGTAGTCCGCCATTTGGTAGTGGCAGCCATCTTGGATTTACATTTTTCCTAAACAACCGTATTCTACTAGTCAAGTCCTTTAATTTTATACCAATATTAACGTGGTTTTGACATAATATGTAGCCCGCCATTTGGTAGTGGCAGCCATCTTGGATTTGAATTTTTCATAAATAACCGTATTCTACTAGTCAAGCCCTTTCATTTGATACCCATACTAATGAGGTTTTGAGAAAATATACAGTCCGTCATTTTGTAGTGGCAGCCATCTTGGATTTGTATTTTTCATAAATAAGAACCATCTTGGATTTGCATTTTTCATAAATAACTGTGTTCTACTAGTGAAGCCCTTTCATTTGATACCCATATTAACGGGGTTTTGACATAATATGTAGTCGGCCCTTTGGTAGTGGCAGCCATCTTGGATTTGCATTTTTCATAAATAGCTGTGTTCTACTAGTGAAGCCTTTCATTTGATACCTATATTAACGGGGTTTTGACATAATATGTAGTCCGCCATTTGGTAGTGGCAGCCATCTTGGATTTATATTTTTCATAAATAATAGCCATCTTGGATTTGAATTTTTCATAAATAACTGTGTTCTACTTGTCAAGCACTTTCATTTGATACCCATATTGAGGGGTTTTGGAAAACCCATATCAATGAGGTTTTGAGAAAATATGTGATCCGCCATTTTGTAGCGGCCGCCATCCTGAATTTTCAAGATCAAGAAATACGCAGTTTTATAATGACTACAGAGATAAAGGTGTGTTCCAAATTACAGATCAATCGGTCAACAGAAAGGAGGTCAAATTTCTATGAATGTGGGTCAGCGCTACAGACAAATACGTTACAAACATTCAAACATACAAACATACAAACATACAAACATACAAACATACAAACATACAAACATACAAACATACAAACATACAAACATACAAACATACAAACATACAAACATACAAACATACAAACATACAAACATACAAACATACAAACATACAAACATACAAACATACAAACATACAAACATACAAACATACAAACATACAAACATACAAACATACAAACATACAAACATACAAACATACAAACATACAAACATACAAACATACAAACATACAAACATACAAACATACAAACATACAAACATACAAACATACAAACATACAAACATACAAACATACAAACATACAAACATACAAACATACAAACATACAAACATACAAACATACAAACATACAAACATACAAACATACAAACATACAAACATACAAACATACAAACATACAAACATACAAACATACAAACATACAAACATACAAACATACAAACATACAAACATACAAACATACAAACATACAAACATACAAACATACAAACATACAAACATACAAACATACAAACATACAAACATACAAACATACAAACATTTTGCCGTGGAGTTGCCGGCCTAGAATAGCACTTCGGGTCTTGATCCCTGTCCCTGTCGTATGAGGCGACTTATCGGGTGACAACGCGAGTAAGGGCGTGGTAAAGCCTATTGGAGATTGCACGGGGAAAATACCGTGTACAGGAGCAACGCAAGGAGTGCCAAGCACATCAGGATTGACGCCAGTAAGATCCTGATTACGATATACTGGTTACGACATGGAAAACGGACACGTTACGGAAACGATTTCAACACGACGCTGACAGTTGTACTATCCTGTTCCCTGAGTAAGGAAGAGTGACACCTTCCTGAAACGGCGTGTGGGCTAATAGTGCGATTGCCCCCGTCCCGATAATAACTTGGCAAGGCTTCGGGTACGTTCGATGCTCGTCTAGGTTCAAGCACTAAGTACTAGGCGTCAGATGTCACATTCCTGACTTGCGCTGATCTGGTCCCATGAAGGACCGTGTTAACCCCTGCATGGCCTCACGGCTTGCATAGATAACCATAGGATCACTGATAGCGATTATGTACAACGAGCGGAGATAGCGGCCCGAAGTTGGGACCCAACAGACATGAATACCTTCGAACAATTCAACAGACGGAAAAACGGGAATGAAGACCCACCAACAGGAGAGGCGAGCGTGTTCGCAAGGAGCGGTAAGCTCCAGAGATCACCAATTCGCAACCAGACAGCCATAGCGAATCTTACAGGACATCAACAGGATCCACAACAAGGAGAGAGTAGCCTGATAGAAGTGCTAACGCATAAGCCAACACCACCACTTCTTTAGAAGGGCTGCAGGTCGGGAGGTCAAGCATGATGGAGGTCAAGAAAAAAGTGAACGAACTCTACGAGTTCATTAAGGACAAAAACAATGTCCATACTAAGATAAAACATTTAGTCTTCTTCTTCTTGAATGGCGTTAGTGTTCCCTGTGGAACTTTTGCCGTCTCAACGTATGCATTAACTAGCGTCATTTATTAATACTTAGTTGAGATTTTCTAAGCCAAATAACACGCCTTGAATGTATTCCGAGGGACAAGCTCTAGAATACGCGTGGTCACAGTGCAAGTCGAAGGAAATTTCTTTGACGAAAACATTTAGTCACAAGCATCAAATCGGCCGTTACGGCTGCTGACCGTGAACAGGAGGAGATGATCACGCGAGCAGAGGTTGTCGAAAAAGCACTCGCTGAAGCAAGGGAGAAGATGTCCGTCGAGATACAGGAGACGTCGATGACGCCACGAAATCCACGATCGGACAAAAGGAAGAGGGATACCCCAGGGGATGAAGAAGACCTGAAGAAGGTTAAAAATGATAACCTGAGAAACAAAAAGGAAGGTGAAGGCAGTGGATGGCGCACTGTCGAAAAACAGACGGAGAAACGGAAGAAGAAAGAAGAAAAGAAGAAAGGAGTGCAGGAGACGTCTTCTGGCTGCTGTATCCTTGTCCATACTGCGGTATGGAGCACTGGACCGTACGTTTCGACTCATGGCGATGCGAGTGGCGAGCGCGTATAGGACGATCTCTTTGGAGGCAGTCTGCGTTATCGTCGGCATGATCCCGATTGGCATCACTCTGGCGGAAGACGGAGATTGCTACAGACGGAAGGAAATCAGAGGTATCCGGAAAACAGCGAGAGTAGAATCACTCTTGATGTGGCAGCAGAAATGGGACTCGGCGAAGAAAGGTAGGTGGACGTATGGGCTCATACCGGTACTATCGACCTGGCTGAACAGGAACCACGGGGAGGTGGATTTTCATCTGACACAGTTCCTGTCTGGACATGGCTGCTTCAGGCAATATTTGCACCGGTTCGGGCACGCAACGTCGCCACTCTGTCCGGAGTGTGAAGACGTGGAGGAAACACCAGAACACGTGGTATTCGAGTGTCCCAGGTTCACCGCAAGACGCGAGGGGCTGCCTGCCCTTCATGCCGGGAACATAGTGGAGGAAATGTGTCGCGAGGAGGGCACCTGGAACGCTGTGAACAGTGTAATCGTGCACATCATGTCCGAGCTACAGCGGAAGTGGGGGGTCGACCAGCGTGGTAATAACCCCTGACCGTAGAAGAGAAACAACTGCGAGGGCTGCTGCAACGGACTGTACCCCACGAGAGTCGCTGTGACGGAGTGCGCGTTATGTTGGAGGGCACTGCCTAATCGGCGCTCCGTTGGGAAGAGAAATCGCGCGTCAAGTTGGAAAGCGCTTTCTTATCGGTTCACGTCTCGACAGGTGAGAAACCCCGCGAGGGTGGCTGTGACGGGTTGCGCGTCAAGCTGGAGGGCAATTCCTAATCGGTACACGTCTCGACGGGTAAGCGGAATCTGGAGAGCAGGACAACAAAAGGCTGGTAATGCCTGTTGGTGGATTGGAAGAAGGAACACTGCGAGGGTCGTTTAGACGGAGCGAGCGCCTAGGAGAGCGTCATCAAATCGGTGTGTACCCCACGAGAGCTGCTGTGACGGAGTGCGCGTTATGTTGGAGGGAACTGCCTAATCGGCGCTCCGTTGGGAAAAGAAATCCTGCGAGGGTGGCTGTGACGGGGCGCGCGTCAAGTTGGAGGGCGCTTCCTAATCGGTTCACGTCTGAATTCACTCGCACTCGCATCGCAAAACGTCAAAAACAGAATTTAGCGTTCGAATCAGGGATGCCAAATGTAAAGAAATGTCTCTATTTTTAAGGTATTTGAAAATATGCGAAGATATTTACAGACTTGAAAATTATTGGAAAAACAAATAAAACCCCTTATAGTTTCTAAACGAAATCGTTGTTATTTTGTTATGCACGCTGGCGGGGCACGCTTTCTTTTGAGGATATTTTTCTTGAGAATCTCTAATATCAGGCACAATTTTCATTCAAAATTCACTCACAACTTGCAAATAAAGTATTGTTCTAAAAAACCGAATACATATTCGATTTCAAAAAGTACATTTTCATTCATTATTTTAATTTTTGACGCGTATTTATTCCACCTGCAAATCTACCATCATTTTTATTTCACAAATTGGCACACGAGGCTACCAACAAGGCGAAATAAATAAAATTAAAAAAAATCTTTTAGGTTGCCATTTATAGCATCACATACTTCCGGAATTATCTTAGCTATGAATGCTTTCGAGAATTTAAAAAACATCGACAACAATCTGAACGATATTCCAGACGCAAGGCACATCAATGTCGTTTTTTAATTGTACTCTTGCAGGTATAGCATCCCTCATGAGAGTATCTTGGCGTTGTATTTTTGGACCAATGAAATCCAACAGTGTTTCCACTAATTCAGGTGTTTGTTTCAACACTGCTATGTACTCTAGAGGATCATCATCGTAGAGTTCCTTCAAGATTTTATTTGTTGCTCCTTTTTCTTGCATCCAATTCCTGGCCCAAATCCTTTTGCCTTTCTGCTTTTTCGGATAGTATCTTCAGTTCGAAGAAATTCAGCACAAAGTATTTTCATACACGGTCAGCGTGTATTTCGCTATAAAATTGTGCAACTAAATAAAATAAATGCAACTGAAAACCTGAGAAGAATACTGCCAATAGAGAAGTCAATTTCGGATCAATCATCTGTCAAATTCGGACCTGATTGCTGTTTCTGACTATTTGATGTACATTTTTGGTCAAATAGTGACTGACGAAGTACGATGCAACACGATAAGTGTTGCCGAGCTCCGTCAATACGCTTTGACCGATCAAGTAGGCTGTGAAAATGTCCGTAACGAATTGTCGATTGTCGTAGATTGTATTTAATTTTCATCGAGCAAAGTTACGATTTTCGTTTCGGTTGTTGAGTTTGAAAAAGACTAGCTCACTGGCTTCAATTTGATATGTCGATCACCTGAATCGGTCCAGTATCTAAAGGTTATGAAATTTTAAAAGGTCAGTTTTGGAAAAAAGGGAAAATGTTGATTTGTCGGAAAATGTAAATCGGAAAGAATAAAAAATAATTAAAAATTAATTTAAAAAAACGGGTCTAATACTCCGCGATAAGGAATAAAACTACCAATTTTCATGAAAATCTGGGAACCACTATATTGATTTGGCATGGAATGGCTGAATAATAAGCTTGATTTTACTAGAATTTGGTATGCATAACACGTTGAGCCCCATGTCGGTCCCTAGGGGCCGCAGCAAGAACAATCCGGGACTCAACGGAGCAATAAATGATTCTCAATTAAAATTAATCAGTTCTCCCTCATCATTCCAGCATAAACATCATACCGCAATTGCAGGTGCGCCACTACAACCCAATAATTCTCTTAAATATTTAGAAATGTTTGTACATTACAAGAACAAGGAAATATTGATGTTAACATACTACTAACTCCCAACGAGTCACCTGAGAATCTATGGAATTCATTAAAGCAAGACGAACAGTTTAACTTTCCTTCCAAATACAAACATGACCCTGCCCAGCACTCAAATGCACGTATTTGGCAGATCCTATACTCATTTATATATTTTATTCTCCTCGAAGTTTAGCGTTTTTAAATATATATTCACGAAGCGCAAAGTAAACAAATAAACCCTGGTAAACGTGTAAACTTACATTATACTATTCGAGAAAAAGTGTAAACTGTCATTACACCAAGTGACATAGTATTTCCCGTCTTGACCACAATAGAGCGATGACAAGCAACATGCTTTGATCGTCAGAGCGCTCTGACAAACCATTCATCAGCGAAGAGTGAAAAACTTGTTTTGTCGGTTTGTGTTTTGTTGCACGTCGTTCGATGGTAATGTAGCAAAGGTCGTCATAGTAGCTAAAATATGATCAGTGACAGTGACAAAATTCAGCTCTGATTACAGGGCAAGCTAAATAAAACCAAATTAGGCATGTGGAGGTTTAAGGGGGACGAAACGTTTGTATGGAGGCTGCCTTACAAATGAAACACAAATTTCTGCATAACACGAACACTAATCAAGCAAATGGAGCCGAATTTGGCATGTGGAGGTTTTAGGGAGCAATAAATGTTTTCATGGTGGTTTGACACTCCTATCACCTCTCTAACGAAGAGGAGGGGAGGGTGCTGAACAGCTCGAGAACTAATCAAACAAATGGAATTAAACTTAACATATAGAGGTTTTAGAGATCGATAAACGTTTCTATGGTGGTTCGACACTCCTCCGTCCTCTCTAAGTGGAGGCTACCATACAAATGAAACACAAATTTCTGCATAACTTGAAAACTAATCAATCGAATGGAGCCAAGGTTTTGTGAATATGAGAATGTAAAGGTTTTTGAATATGAAAAATGATTCTATGATGGTATGACACTCCTCCCTCCTCTGAAATGGAGAGAGAGTCCCGTAAAAATAATACACATATTTCAACCGAACATATTCCAACCAAACATGACAATTGATTTTTGACGTAGAACTACGTCTTTCATTAAGGGTGCCAAATCAGAAAACAGGTCACGTTTTTAGGAAATAAAGTTAA
This sequence comes from Toxorhynchites rutilus septentrionalis, assembly GCF_029784135.1. NCBI lineage: Eukaryota > Metazoa > Arthropoda > Insecta > Diptera > Culicidae > Toxorhynchites > Toxorhynchites rutilus. Next base: position 56,629,465 of record NC_073744.1, on the reverse strand, counting down.
CGTTAATAACTATTTTTGCCGCGAACGGATTTTGGCGATTTATACACCAAACGAATCGGTAATTCCCTAAGATTTGCTTGATATGCTATACATTATAATCCCATAGTCTGCATATGGTTTAAATTGATGAAAATTGGAAGCATTCCCATTTCCTCATACATTTGTTCTGTCCATTTGTGTGCTTTCCCGAACAGAGCTGTCAATAACGAGCAACTTATCGACGAGCAACGAAGGGGAAATCGTAAGATGTAAAGTGAGCAAAGGAAAAAAAAGAAGAACGAAGGGGAATATGTGCCTAGAGTATAAACAGTGGATCTCGCTGAGGCAAACTTCCATTCTTCGTGAGGAAATCGACTGAACAACATTGTCGCTGGGCAAGCTGGACGGCGAGGGATCGAATGCCTTTCTCAAGGCATTGGGGTGGAGGAGTTTTAGTATGGATAAAGTAAAGTTTTCTAAGGGCCTTTTTGAAGGTTAGAGACGAATGAACTGAAGAAGTTTAAAGTCCCAAACAAGGAAGGAAGGCAAACTTTCAGTATCGTTCTGTATGCAAAGCAATGACAATCGCTTGTTTCTTTTTTTGCGTTATCACATGTCTTCGTTTCGGATTGAGCTGTGGACGCGACCGAATTACTCACTCGCTGATGTCTCTAGCATTGCAATCATTGCATCAAACTGACGCCATTGCATTAAGGTTCTAAGATACTCAACATCAACAGAAAGAGCTTCCGTTGAGCAGAGCGCAGAACGGAGATAAGTGTGTGTATATTTAGATGCTTCAATCCATCGATATATGGATATTTGTGTGCGTACGTGCGTGCTTGATAACCCATACGCAAAAATAGTTCATCTTCGCTACGCTGAAACCCCATTTGTATCTGCTCCCGTGTGCATTGGCCCAGTAACGATGCAACAATCGCCAATTTTTTATGCTATGATTGCCGATTGTTTTGTGTTGCAAATTATGCAGTCGTAATGATAAATAAATATAAACAAGGAGGGAAGACAGCGAGAGGGAAATATTTACGATAGGGTATTAGTAATGAATCTCTGCTGAGGCAAATATACAGCCTTTTTCCAAGCAGTTAACATTATTTGTTTTCTGTCATCAATGCATTGAACTGACGCTATGGTGAAGCAGGTGTTAAGGTTGTGCATCAAAAAAATCATTTGGGGAATACCAAGTTATTCAATGAGTTATATAATATTATGTTATTAATTTATTTGGGCTCGCGTGCCCGTCGCAAAACTGCTTTCAACTAGGATTGCTTTTGCGCTAATCTTGATCATAATGAAGCAGTGCTACTCTTTTCGAGGTTGCTGAGATTAACAGATAGAGTTTATTTCGTTTATTTAGTCACCAAAAAAGTAAATGTCGTTCTGGAATTTGGTATGTGATTTGGTTTCGCTTGCCAGTAGCAAAACTTTCTCCACTAAGGATGACAGCTGCTCTTATCTCGAGCAAAGTATTGTTCTGCGAGCACAAGAATGAATCATCAAACAATTATCATCAGAGGGGTTTCTACAATAAAAAAAAACATTTCAAAGCGACCAAACTGGTAGAATGGTTATTTCGAAATTTTCGTTGGATTATAAAATAATATCCGCAGTTATAAACGAGCGACTTGAGCTAAACCACAGCGTAGTTCTACGTCAACAATGCGGTCGTGTCTTGAACACAACCTCCTATATATTTTTTTAATGTGATAAAACGCACTTCTATATCTTCTTCTATCAATATAAATAAAAATGGATCACCGAATGTGTTGATAAGAGCACAACTCGAGAAAGGAATTGTTCGATTTAGGGCTGTTCTTCTTGCTCATCACACACTAGGCGAAGCGTCCAATTTATGACGCGGAAATAAAAACACACGATACGAATAACGCGAAAAACGAACAGAAAAACCAAACGACGATATTCAAGTTGGATTACCACTGGTGGTGTCCAATCTTAGATCGAAGCGCAGCGCAGCGCAGCGCAGCGCAGCGAAAGCAGTGTGAACTGGATTGATCAACAGTCCGATGCCGAATGAAAGTTTGCCTTTCTTTCTTTCTTTGTTTTTAAGAGGCTTTAAACTTTGCAGTTCATTCGCTTCTAAATTTGCCTCAGCGAGATCCACTGTTTATACTCTAGGCAAGTATTCCCCTTCATTCTTCTACTTCTCCTTTGTTCACGGAGACTTTAAATCCTACGATTTCCCCTCCGTTGGTCGTCGATAAGTTGCTCGTTATTGACAGCTCTATTCGGGAAAGCACAAAAATGGACAGAACAAATGTATGAGAAAATGGAAACGCTTAAAGTTTTCATGAAATTTAACCATTTACAAACCAGGGAATTATAATGTATAGCATATTAAACAAATCTTACGGTATTTCCGATTCGTTTAGTATGTAAATCGCCAAAATCCGTTCGCGGCAAAAATAGTTATTAACGTTAACTTTATTTCTGAAAAACGTGACCTGTTTTCTGATTTGGCACCCTTAATGAAAGACGTAGTTCTACGTCAAAAAACGTGAATGTGATAACGAAAAATAAATTGAGGGGGGGGGCGAAGTCAGCTAGTTTTATTATATTTTCTGTATTAAACATGTATTCCATGTAACAGAGAATCATGTTGTTTGCAAGTGATTGGAAAATCTTGAACGATAATTGTGTCTGAAAAAAAATTATATTACTACAAGTTTCGGTAGAAGTACATCACAGTACAGTACAAGTACAATCAGTTGAGCGAATCGAACCATAGTCCATAGCAATATCTGTTCTGAATCTGTTCTTCTTCTTTTTCTTCTTCTTCTTAAATTGCACTAACGTTCCTAGAGGAACCGTTCGACGTCTCACAATGTAGAGTATTACTTGCGTTATTTTTATTAGTAAAGGGTGTGTCACATCAAATTGCATCACGGAAAAAACGCTGTAGAAATTCGCCCAGTAGACCGATCCTTTTGAAAATTTTAGACAGTAAAATAAAAAATATTAAACAACTTTTGGCATTTTCTTTTTAATCATACTTCGAGCCCAAGCCCGTATGCTCGCACCTTCCTCTTTACTCCGTCCATAAGGTTCTGTACAACGTCAGGTTGTAGTTTTTTTTTTGAACAGAAATCCATTTTTCTTGAAGTCCGCCTCCGATTTGACAACTTTTGGGTTCTTCCGGAGGGCCTGCTTCATAATCGCCCAATATTTCTCTATTGGGCGAAGCTCCGGCGCGTTGGGCGGGTTCATTTCCTTTGGCACGAAGGTCACCCCGTTGGCTTCGTACCACTCCAACACGTCCTTTGAATAGTGGCACGAAGCGAGATCCGGCCAGAAGACGGTCGGGCCCTCGTGCTGCTTCAATAGTGGTAATAAGCACTTCTGTAGGCACTCTTTAAGGTAAACCTGCCCGTTTACCGTGCCGATCATCACGAAGGGGGCGCTCCGCTTTCCGCAAGAGCAGATCGCTTGCCACACCATGTACTTTTTGGCAAACTTGGATAGTTTCTGCTTGCGAATCTCCTCCGGAACGCTGAATTTGTCCTCTGCGGAGAAGAACAACAGGCCCGGCAGCTGACGAAAGTCCGCTTTGACGTAAGTTTCGTCGTCCATTACCAGGCAATGCGGCTTCGTAAGCATTTCGGTGTACAGCTTCCGGGCTCGCGTCTTCCCCACCATGTTTTGCCTTTCGTCGCGGTTAGGAGCCTTCTGAACCTTGTATGTACGCAGGCCCTCCCGCTGCTTGGTCCGCTGGACGAATGAACTTGACAAATTCAGCTTATTGGCGACATCCCGGACCGAACTTCTCGGATCACGTCTAAACTGTTTAACTACGCGCTTGTGATCTTTTTCACTGACGGAGCATCCATTTTTGCCGTTCTTCACCTTCCGGTCGATGGTTAGGTTCTCGAAGTATCGTTTTAGTACTCTGCTGACCGTGGATTGGACGATTCCCAGCATCTTACCGATGTCCCGATGTGACAACTCCGAATTCTCGAAATGAGTGCGCAGGATTAATTCACGACGCTCTTTTTCGTTCGACGACATTTTTCCAAATTTACGAAAAATTGACAGTGAAGCATGACCAACGTGATCTATACACTATTATCTGATTATAAGCGAAAGCTGAAGATATAATTCCTAAAAATTAAATTTCTACAGCGTTTTTTCCGTGATGTAATTTGATGTGACACACCCTTTACTTAGTTGAGATTTCTATGCCAAATAACACGCCTTGAATGCATTCTGAGTGGCAAGCTCTAGAGAATTCGTATGACCACAGTGCAAGTCGGAGGAAATTTCTTTGACGAAAAATTCCCCAACCAGAACGAGAATCGAACCCGAACACCCGGCATGTTAGGTGTGACGCTAACCACTCGACCACGGGAACGACTGGTTTTCTATAGTTTTCTATTTCTAGAGCGTTTCGTATCACAAAATAAACAAGTGAAATACACGCGTTTATTTAGGACGATATGCTGACGACAAAATTCAGCGTAATCGGATAATTTACGGCCTATCGGCCTAAGTGTCGAGAACGTCGGCATCGCCTTTAATTAGTTGAAAATTCTAATTCATCTGAAACAATGGTCCTTATTAGCCATTCAGTTTATTGACTTTGATCCTTTTTTATTTAGGAACCCAAATGCTGTGCATACAATTCACAACTTTGAGCTCCATAAGAGAGGCGAGGGACGAAAACAAATCGAGCCCGCTCGAAGCAGTAACACAGTTTTACGATCGCTGTCCTTGATCATCGGATTTACATACACCATGTTTACCTGCTGTTCCTTTTGGAAACTATCTTTTCCAAGATAGTCACATGTGGAGACGTTCTTTGCATTGTGTGTTTGTGGTTTTGGGGGAGGCCCTGATCAGTTATATCTCGAAACATTAGTCGTTGCAATCAGTCATTACCATTCAAGGAGATGTTGTCTAGTATTAATCCGTAATCATAATCTCTGTGTTGGATTTGGTGATTTTTCGGTGACTGGATGGCAGGTATAGAAGAGAGTAGGCCCAACCGCACAGCAACTGCGACCAAATCAGCGTCTAATCTTGTGTGACCTCTACTCGCGCAGGCCAGGCCAGGCCAACGCTCACCCAAGGGAGCATTAATCTTACCGCGGCGGATTGTCAGATTAGCATGTCTCAGCGCGAGAGATTACATTTTGATGGGGCTTGAAGGGAAACACACTGTGAAATCTGATGAAGCGAAATGATTCGGCGAAGTGGAGATAAATGAGCACTCCCAGGCACGGTATATTGTAATCGATTTCTTTCGATTATGTTTTCCCCATCCGACTCCACCGTGGCAGCTCACCCAATCGATTTGACGTATCCTTCTGAGCGCTGCGGCGGCAGAGATTATATTTCTCGATTCCACGGGCGTTCCGGTGACCTTCTGTGGCTTACCCGAGCTGTTTTGTTCTCTCTTGCGCCATCCAAACACAGAGCGAAACACCATTCAACGTCAGTTCAATTATCGTCACATATAGCTGGAAGTCCTTGAACTCACGTGTCACGTTGTGAAAGCGCATCTCCGAGAGACAAACAATATGGAAGGCGGAAACAACACCCCCTCACCAGAGGGAATTATGGGCTATTCGATTGAGGAAAGCCGATCCTAATCCGGCCCAACATGGTAAAACGTTCGTTGTCATACACGGAAACGATGCACACAGGAGCATTTGGGAAAAAAGCTGGTCAAAATCATATCGACACATGTTCAAGTTTCGACCGGTGTAAATCCGCCTTAGAGTATTATTTAGACCTTTTGAATCGTGTTCCTTTTTGGGAACATATGTTGCTAAATCGGAAAAGTTTTTTTTGGGAGGAGAAATACCAACGGCGATGTTTATCAGGAATTCTCTTACCTGGTTGCACTAGTGACACAAGCATTTCCCATTGTTTTTTTATTTAGACTGAATGCTGGATCAACTATCCCTAGGTATACAAAAACAGCCGATAACGTACATTTTTTGACGTAGAACTACGTCTTTCATTAAGGGTGCCAAATCAGAAAACAGGTCACGTTTTATGAAATAAAGTTTTTTTTTTTTTCTTTATTATAGTGACTTTCAACACATTTCGGCTGGTTCGTCACTTTTACTTCCATTTTTGGAAGAATGTTGGGAGTGAGAATTGAACTCGTGATCTCTGCGTGAGAGGTATGGATGTTACCACTATGAAATAAAGTTAACGTTAATAACTATTTTTGCCGCGAACGGATTTTCGCGATTTACATACCAAATGAATCGTAAATCCCCTAAGATTTGTTCGATATGCTATACATTACAATCCCATGGTGTATAAATGGTCAAAATTCATGAAAACTATAAGCGTTTCCATTTTCCCATACATTTGTTCTGTCCATTTGTGTGCTTTCCCGAACGGAGCTGTCAATAACGAGCAACTTATGGACGAGCAACGAAGGGGAAATCGTAAGACTTAAAGTCTCTGTGAACAAAGGAAAAGAAAAAGACGGGTTGGTAATGTCGGGGACATAACCGGAGTGACGTAGGACTATACAAAGGGGACAGCTTTTGTTAAATATATATTTTAAATATATTGTTTTATTTTCTTCTCCTACGTGAATACCTACCTATCTACCTTAAAAATGGATTAGTTTACTGTTTACTCTTCATGAATATGTTGATGGTTCTGAAAAGAACCTTTGGTGTTGTGTTTTTTTTATCACTCGATATTCCCATCTTGTTCGGTTAAACCTTCCTGTTTAGCTATTGCGTTTGCCACTCGCCACAGCTTTCACAGTTGGAAAATTTCTTCCCATCCAGCTTCTGACATGTTGTTCAGTAAATTACATTTGATGCGACGTGCCGGAGAAACACTTTGCCACTCACTGAAACTAATTGTTGCCTTGATGAGCGCCTAACCGAACCTGCTCTGTTCTTGATGCGGGTTTTCTGATTGTCGTGAGCAGCTTTGCAAGCCAACTCGAGCACTCCGACGGCCGAAACTCTATAATCGCTGTTGGGTATACTGGTGCTCCGGCACCAATCCGTTCGGCCTAGTTACCCTTGCGGAGCAATCAGTGAATGCGACCAACAGGGAACTGGAGACTTGCACGGTTCGAGTGAGACTTTGCCTTTCCCTTAACTTGTCCTTCTTTGTTACGTCCACGATGCCGATGCCGTACAACCACACGGGTTTACGGTTTGAAAGAAAATAAGATATTTTTTTGGGGTCCGCGTGTTTTATACTCTAGCGGTACACACTCACAGGATAGAGATAAATCGGCAGACTCAGCCAGAGGGGCGAGTCCAACGAGACGAACGAATGAGCGTTAAAAGGGAGCGATGGCAAAAAAGTACATTCATTACGATTTGTTCGCTCGTTGGATTCACATGCAGGCTAAAAAGGGTCCTTTTCAGGATCACAAAATTATCTTCAATCTAAAGAGTTTATTGTTTTGTTATCACTCGATATCCCCATCTTGTTCGGCTAAACCTTTCTGTTTAGCGATTGCATTTGCCACTCGCCACAGCTTTCACAGTTGGAAAATTTCTTCCCATCCAGCTTGTGACATATTTTACAGTAAATTACATTCAATGGCACGTCGCATTACCACCACTCAGTATCGGATTGGAGGTAATTTTAACCTGTAATTGAACATTTGCGATGACAGTGGTACAGTGTCGACCTTCAATGTGGGGTCATAATTTGGACCCCGAACTCTATGTTTACAAAAATGTCCAACTAAATATGTCGCATTACTGGTCCGTCCAATTAGCTAAATGTCGAGATAAGTGTAAATTACTGTACTTTCAATCTAGAAGCAATTTAAGAATTGGTGAAAATCAATAAGCTCAGAACAACTGCCAAATTCACATACTCATCATATCCTGGCAAACAAATTATGAAAAAATCAATTTGTGTTTTGTTATTATTTTGGATATTATTTTAGAAAGCATTGAACTGTATTTCCTAAACTCTTTTTTGGAAGGTTTAATGGCCCTGAAAAGCGCCTTGTTTTATGGAATGGTTCCAATTTAGAAAACTTAGTACTCGTGGTTTTGAAAAAAACCATTTCGAACGCCCTCGAAGCCGCCTTGTTCTGGATTTGCCACCAAAGCAGTTTGTATAAAGAACAAACTTTTTTCTTCTGCTACCTGATGCCGTTTTGCGATTGCGTTTGCCACTCGCCACTCGCTGCAACTGCCTGTTGTCTTGATGTCCACAGAACCGAATGTGTTCTGTTCCGAATGCAGGTTTTCTTATCGTCGCGAGCAGCTTTGCCAGCTAACTCGATCACTTCGGCGGCCGAAACTATATAACGCCGGCTAGGTGGACTGGTGCACTGGTACTAACGCGCTCGGCCTAGCTACCCTTGCGGGGAACTCCAGATCAACACGGTTCGAGCGGGATTTTGCCTTTCCCTTCACTTTTCCTCCTTTACCATGTCAAGACATGGCTGCTTGGGTTGGTTTGTTGATGTGTTGTGATGCGAACCGATGTGGTGTACGGTTTGAATGAGAATGATCGTTACGGCAGCGGAGCGGGGATTTTTAAGCTGACTGGCTGGCTCGAGAATTACGCATGTGTGAGACTGCGACCAATGTTTCGTTTCTTTTTCCTTTCCAATCGTGCTTCATTGTATTTCGCTGCTGCTCTGGTTGCCCGTTTTGGTCGGTACGATTTGAGAAGCACAAAATGGACCAATCAAAAATGGGCACATAGTGCATTTTGACAATGCTTGATATTTCACAATTATTCAATTATTTATCTCAAGAAAAATGAAATGTTATTCGTTATGATAGATGCGTGGATATATTTCCTATCAATTGATGCAAAAACCTTTGCGATCTATTGAGAAATGCTCGAGTTATAAGCGTTCCAAATCTTGCATTTTTTCCTACTTGTTCAGTGCCTAGATTTCCATTTCACCCCCTATATCTTCCGGTTAGACGTAGTCCTACGTCAAAAGAACGAAGGGGAATGTTTGCCTAGGGTATAAACAGAGGATCTCGCTGAGGCAAACCTTCATTCTTCGTGAGGACACCGACTGAAAAACATCGTTGCTGGGCGAGCTGGACGGTGAGGAGTGGAGGAGTAGTATGAGGGAAAAGTGAAGTTTTCCAAGAACCTTTTAGTAGGTTAAAGACGAATGAACTAAAGAAGTTTAAAGTCTCACGTGGCTTAGTTTCGGATTGAACTGTGGACGTGAACAAATTACTGACTCGCCGATAATTGCATCAAACTGACGCCGTTGCATTAAGGTTCTGAGCTACACAATTGTGTGGGAATCATCAAGCTAGACTATCGTCAGACCACTGGTAGAATGGTTATTTCTAAAATTTCGTAGCATGATAAAATAATACTCGCCGTTATGAACAAGCGACTTGATTTAAACTACAGCGTAGTTCTACGTCAACAATGCGGTCGTGTCTTGGACACAACCTCCTATAATTTTTCATTGGTACTGCTATACATCGAAAAAACCACCCGAATACATAACCTTTTCAATAGCTGAATGATTTGAAATATATGAATAAATAAAGGAACCTCTCAGATGGAGGTTCATATCAACAGCATTGATTAACTCCAGTTTGATTAGCAATTTTTCAAGCTCTCAGCAAATTTGGTAATTTTTGGTTAAAACGGGTATGAAAAATGGGTACGTGAAAAATCCACTGGAAAATCCACAATATCCTGTAACAAAACATTGACGCACCTCTCGTTATTGGTGTTGCCTTATACCAAAACTATTTGTATGCACCAGTTACGTTCAATTCAAGCTGTGCTTCAGTTTGTTATCGTTGAAAAGGGTGTTGGAACTTAAAGAAATCATGGCTGGGAAACAAATTTCAATTCCCATCCGAAATTTGGTGGGGTAAGACTGTAAGGACAAGCTTTCACAACGAGAAACTGCTGCAAAATATAGAATCCGTCGTGGTGCCGTACACGAAATTTGGGCAAAGTACCAGAAGTTTGTGTCTGTGGCAGACAGAACGCGTAGAAGTGGTTTGCGAAATACATACCGTCACACTAATTCAATGACCATCCGAGAAATCAAGAAAAATCCATCGGTAACCACTCGATCAATTAAGGAAAACCGTCAGCTTTCAATATCCGACCGTACAATAAGCCGCAGAATCAGGGAATTCGGAGCAAGTTCGCTCGTAAATTACCATATATAAGACTCAAAAATAAAAAGAGCACGGCTAGGTTTCGCATAAAAATATCCCAACAAGCTTGGGAACTTGTTTTGTGGACTGACGACTCTAAATTTGAGATCTTCAATCAAAAACGACGAGTTAGAGTCTGGAGAAAATCAGATGCAAGATGCTGGGCCTGGGCCGGAAACTTGGTTCACATCGACGGCATAATGACAACAGACGCCTACATTGACACCATGGACCTGGGGATTTTTTCAAGTCTAAGCGGATGAAAGTTCTGGAATGCTGCTCAAAGTCCAGATTTGAACCCTATTAAAATTCTGGAGGCTACCACAGACTATGAGGTGAACAAAACTGACGTAACGAACAAGGACACGTACTTCACAGCATTATCGACAGCCTGGAAGGAGATTAACGCATAACATATGAAGAGTATGGTGGAGAGCATGCCCAAATGTCTTCAGAAGGTGATTGAAACTCACGGTGGCCATATTCCATACTGAAGATCTTAAGTTTGCATCATAACATCATGGATTTTTTTCTTGTCACGTTGTTCTATGGATACATTTGAATAATTCACTTCACAAGCTTCATTTAAGTATAAATTGCTAGAAAGCATTTCATTTTCGACAGAAATCATGTCTTTTCATGCCTTGTAGCGTCAAATGAGCAAATAATGTTATCGGTCCCCCAACGCTTTTAAATGTTTGTATGTATGGAAGCAGACATCTCTTTCTTTTTTTTTTTGACGTAGGACTACGTCTAACCGGAAGATATAGGGGGTGACATGAAAATCTAGGCACTGAACTAGTAGGAAAAAATGCAAGATTTGGAACGCTTATAACTCGAGCATTTCTCAATAGATCGCAAAGTTTTTTGCATCAATTGATAGGAAATATATCTACGCATCTATCATAACGAATAACATTTCATTTTTCTTGAGATAAATAATTGAATAATTGTGAAATATCAAGCGTTGTCCATGTTGTGCTCCTCAAATCGTACCGACCAAAACGGGCAACCAGAGCAGCAGCGAAATACAATGAAGCACGGAAAAATTGGAAAGGAAAAAGAAAAAAATTAACGAAACATTGGTCGCAGTCTCACACATGCGTAATTCTCGAATCAGCCTGTCAGCTTAAAAATTCCCGCTCCGCTGCCGTAACGATCATTCTCATCCAAACCGTACACCACATCGTTTCGCATCACATCACATCAACAAACCAACACAAGCAGCCATGTCTGGACATGACAAAGGAGGAAAAGTGAAGGGAAAGGCAAAATCCCGCTCGAACCGTGTTGGCCTGCGATTCCCCGTAGGTGAATTCGCCAATTGCTCCGCAAGGGTAGCTAGGCCGAGCGCGTTAGTGCACCAGTCCACCTAGCCGGCGTTATAAAGTTTCGGCCGCCGAAGTGATCGAGTTGGCTGGCAAAGCTGCTCGCGACGATAAGAAAACCCGCATTCAGAACAGAACACATTCGGTTCGGTGGACATTAAGATAACAACAGGCAGTTGCAGCGAGTGGCAAACGCATTCGCAAAACGGCAGCAGGTAGCAGAAGAAAAAAAGTTTGTTCTTTATACAAACTGCTTTGGTGGCAAATCCAGAACAAGGCGGCATCGAGGGCATTCGAAATGGTTTTTTTCAAAACCACGAGTACTAAGTTTTCTAAATTGGACCCGCAAGGCGCTTTTCAGGGCCATTAAACCTTCCAAAAAAGAGTTTACGAAATACAGTTCAATGCTTTCTAAAACAATATCCAAAATAATAATAAAACACAAATTGATTTTTTCATAATTTGTTTTCCAGAATATGATGAGTATGAGAATTTGGCAGTTGTTCTGAGCTTATTGATGGTTGGGGACTTTCCCGATTATTCAATTTTCACCAATTCTTAAATTGCTTCTAGATTGAAAGTACAGTAATTTACATTTAGCTCGACATTTAGCTAATTGGACGAACCTGTAATGCGACATATTTAGTTGGACATTTTTGTAAACATAGAGTTCGGGTCCAAGTTATGACCCAACATGTCCCAAGCTGGATGGGAAGAAATTTTCCACCTGTGAATCCTGCGGCGAGTGGCAAACGCAATCGCTAAATAGGAAGGTTTAGCCGAACAAGATGGGGATATCGAGTGATAACAAAACAATAAACTCTTTAGATTAAAGATGATTTTGTGGTCCTAAAAAGGACTCTTTTTAGTGTTTGCTTCCGAATCGGCAGTCGGAAAACGCTTTTTATTTGGAGCTGGAATACTTCTTCACCGCTTTGGTACCTTCGGAAACCGCATGCAAGTTTTCGGGCAACAACAGACTGATTGCGATCTGAATTTCCCACGCCGTAATGGTTGACCGCTTATTGTAATGGGTCAGACGCGAGACTTCCGCTACGATACGCTCAAAGATGCATTGACGAAGCTCAAGACGCTCATCGCCATCGATGAGAAACCGGTGTCCGAATGATCCTGATTCAGCACCTTTTGATGTAGATAGCATATGATTCCTTCTCCTTCTTCTTGTCGGTTTCCGAGATATTCTCCTGCGCCGTGCCGAACTTTTTGGCGAACAAATCGTAATGAATGTATTTTTTGCCATCGCTGCCTTTTAACGCTCATTTGTTCGTCTCGTTGGACTCGCCCCTTTGGCTGAGTCTGCTGATTTGCCTCTATCCTGTGAGCGTGTACCGCTAAAGTACAAAACGCGCGGACCCGCTTTAGAGGTGAATGAACTGCAAAGTTTAAAGCCTCTTAAAAACAAAGAAGAAGTAGAAGAAGCAGACCCGCTGAAAAATATATCATTCTCTTTCAAATCGTAAATCAGTGTGGTTGTATGGCATCGTTTCACATCGCATCGCATCAAATCAACAAAGCAACACAAGCAGCAACGTGGACGTGTGGACGTGACAAAGGAGGACAAGTTAAGGGAAAGGCAAAGTCCCACTCGAACCGTGCAGTTCCCTGTTGGTCGCATTCACTGATTGCTCCGCAAGGGTAACTAGGCCGAACGGATCGGTGCCGGAGCACCAGTATACCTAACAGAGGTTATAGAGTTTCGGCCGCCGGAGTACTCGAGCTGGCTTGCAAAGCTGCTCACGACAATAAGAAAACCCGCCTACAGAACATACCACATTCGGTTCGGTGGCAACAACTAGTTTCAGCGAGTCACAAAACGGAAGCAGGTAGAAGAGGGAAAAAGTTTGTTTATACAGACTGCTTTGGTGGCAAAACCAGCCACCGTAAAACACGGTGCTTTTCAGGGCCATTAAACCATTCAAAGAAGAGTTATTAAAAGTTATTCACAATACCGATGCATTAGGGGGTCTCCGTAGCCACATTGGTTGCGCGTTCGCTTAGTAAGCGATCGATTGTGAGTTCAAAACATAGGACCCCCATTGACCATCTTTGTGTTGTTACAGAATAGCTACGTCCACGCAACAATCATCAGCGATGGAGATCGATTCACGGTCGAAATAAGATCGATTCATCCATACAACTGCTCTGCTCTGCCAGATACATCGGGCTGCTGTTCTATAAATAACTCAACAATGGATCAACGACTGTCTCCGCTGTCCAGTCTTAACTGGATAATGGAAGAACAGATAGAAAACTCTTACGCCTAAATGGCTACTGTGTAAATGTGTACCATTTGCAATGGTATAGAAGGGAATACTCTACGCCGAAAAATGGCAACTGTGTAATGTGCTAATTATAGATATGATAAATATGTGACATGTACACGATTAAAATTCGGCTCTGTTACAGCTAAAATGCTAATGAGCCTAAAATTAAAAAAAAAACAATAGGGATAAAAAAAATACCAATGCATTCTAAAGTGACATAATATGACATATGATATGAACTGAATTATTTTATTTATGCTTGTTTTTGAACTTATTGGTGGTTGGAGTCTTTTAAATTGATCATTCAGTTTTCACAAACCCATACATGATCTCCGAATTAAAAGTGGCTTCAAATTACAACACATTGTATGCAGGTGGCATTAACGAATTTTCTCGGTAGCAAGAACTGCTTTCTTAGGTTGATAACTGATGTTGAAAATTGACTGACGTTACATCTGCATTGTATAGAAACACAACTAAGGAGCAATATGATGAGCTATGCATTTCCTGCTGCTCTGTTCTTATTTTAAAGGACTTCAATCCGAAGGTCATCCGTCCCTGTATTTGCTGTTGGTTTTTCAGAACGCTTATAGCTCGTCTATTTCTCGACAGATCGTAGAGTTCGTCTCCAAAACCTCAGTTCTTTTTCATTTTTATTTACTTTGTTTGCGGAGACTATAAACCTTACAATTCATTCGTCTCTGAAACCACAGCTTAAGGTACGATAATGTGCTCAATAGTGAAATATATGATAGTGAATGAGCTGATGACCACCTATGCATTCCCTATCACAGCCATCATTTTGATTGTACGATATGTGCATACGCCGAAAGATGCTCGGCGTTGAACATTTAATAAGTACAAAGTCTTCAGAAAAAAATCAAGAATCAACTATAAGACAGTGAGAAAAAAATGAGCAAGTTTGTAAAAAAACGCAAAAACACAACACCAAAGGTTCTTTTCAGAACTCCTAACATGTTCATAAAGAGTAAACAGTAAACTAATCCATAATTCAGGTAGATAGGTATGTATTCACGTAAGAGAAGAAAATAAAACAATATATTTTAAATATTAGGCTGTCAAAAAAGTCCTGCGGTATTTTTTTTTGAATTTTCATTTGTTCATAAAATTAGTTACAATCATCTGTTTTAAGTCAAATATGCGCCGTTTTGTTCGATGACTTGTTCCCAACGAGATGCCAACTTCATAATACCCTTGTTATAGAAGTTCGCTTCCTTATTGGCAAAAAACTCGGATAGCCAATTTTCACAGGCCTCTTTTGTGGCTAACTTCTGACTACCTAGCTCGTTCGCCATGGACAAAAACAGGTGGTAGTCACTTGGTGCAAGGTCCGAACTATACGGCGGATGCAAAAGAACCTCCCATCCGAGCTCCCGGAGCTTCTGGCGCGTCACCAAAGAAGTGTGTGGCCTGGCGTTGTCCTGATGGAAGACAATGCGGCCTCTGTTTATCAAAGATGGCCTCTTCTTCATGAGTGCTACCTTCAAGCGGTCCAGTTGTTGGCAGTACAGGTCCGAATTGAGCGTTTGGCCATAGGGAAGCAGCTCATAATAGATTATTCCTTGACAATCCCACCAAACCCACAGCAGAACCTTCCTGGCCGTTAATGAGGGCTTGGCCACCGTCTGAGCCGCTTCAGCGGGCTTCGACCACGACCGTTTGCGCTTCACGTTGTCGTAAGTGACCCACTTTTCATCGCCAGTCACCATCCGCTTCAGAAATGGGTCGATTTTGTTGCGATTCAGCAGCGATTCACATGCGTCGATACGGTCAAAGATGTTTTTTGCGTCAACGTGTGTGGCACCCATACATCGAGCTTCTTTGTGAATCCAAGCTTCTTCAAATTGTTAATAACGGTTTGATGACTTATCCCCAGCTCTTGGCCTATGCTACGGCTGCTACTATGCTGGTCTTTCTCGGCTAATTCAGCGATTTTGTCGCAATTTTCGACGACAGGCCTTCCGGAGCGTGGCGCATCTTCGACGACCTCTACACCAGAACGAAAACGTTGAAACCATCGTTGTGCGGTGGAAATGGAAACTGTATCGGGTCCATAAACTGCACAAATTTGATTGGCAGCTTGAGATGCATTTTTGCCTTTGTCATAGTAGTACTGTAAAATATGTCGGATTTTCTCTTTATTTTGCTCCATATTTGCGACACTATAACTCACAAACGACTTAACCAAACAAAACACTGTCAAGGACTATATTATAGCGCTATATTAAAATACCTTTCCAACAAGCTATAGTATGACTCGATACAATGAATACAACTAGAACTACGCGCTTACAACGACACCTCGCGGAAATACCGCAGGACTTTTTTGACAGCCTAATATATATTTTGAAACAGCTGTCCCCTTTGTATTGTCCTACGTCACTCCGGTTATGTCCCCGACATTACCCACCCGTCTTTTTTTTCGCACTGAAATACATAAAAACCATCGAAAAAAACTAAATGGACGATAACTTCGTCAAATATGCTTCTTTTCATACAACGCACAAAAAAAACCGCACAACAACAGAAATCGCACAAAAAAAATCGCACAAAAACAGGTTTTACTGTATTAATAAATTACGCTAGTTAATGCATACGTTGAGACGGCAAAAGTTCCACAGGGAACGTTAACGCCATTCAAGAAGAATAAGAAGAAGAATCCTTTCTCACAACACCCATTTCTCGTTTGTGAAATTGTTGAGTAAACATCGTTTGCTAGTGCGCGTTGAGCGGGAATTCCTTAAGTTTCATTGCACCTCTAATAAATTGCCGAAAGACGTGGTCTTACTTTGATCACACTTGATTGAAAAATCCAAAACGAAATGTATTTGGTCGCAGCATTATATGAGTAGAAAGCAAATAATCGCTCGAACATGACTTCATTTTCGCGATGTGAAACATTTTTCGTTTTTCATGTTATGCATCCAATATTGGATAAGAAAATTTTCTACTGATGGGGAAAAATAATATTCAGAAGCTTTCCTGTTAATTGCGATTGATTGAAAAATCACAAAACCAAATGTATTTGGTTGCAGTGTATATGGATAGAAAGCATTAAAATAAACTCTTTCGCATGAATGTATTTTTCAATTCCCAGGGGAACTGGCAGATTATTTTTCAGCAACGAGAGTTCCGCGCGTGTATGTGTGTGTGGCGGCTGCTCAGATGTTTCAAGCGGAACCGTGGTATCACTCTCCTCCTGATGGATTCTCTTCTGGCCTAAGGTGCACCAAAAGTCTTTTGGTGACACCGTTCATCAGCGCTTTCAAGATAAACGAAGTTAGCTTCACCACAACAGCGACAACATGCTCTAATCGCTGTTCAATTATAACTGAGTGGGTTTACGAGCGGCGCTCGCTTATATACCGATTGGTGATTTCAATAGCCTGTTTTGAAAGCAATTTTAAGGCTATTGAAACAAGTTTTTGGATGAAAAAGTAACAAGTATATAACGCGTAGACATTTTATCTTTCGAATGAAGTGTTTATCATACCATTTCGTTCAGTTGTTTAAGAGCTATTAACGCTCGAAATCTCGGTCTCCGGCGTAACGTTTTCGTTTTCGAAAACTTTACACGCCTTTTTGATTTTACACCCCGGTATAGAAATAAAAGACGTAGTCCTACGTCAAAAAATATATTCCTCGATGTGAACAAGCGGTGAAAAAGGAGACACTTTTCGACGAGCGATTTGTATGGAGTTTCACTGCCGTGATGACAGGTAAACTAATCGAGACCGGCAATATTAACAGAAAGGGTTTCTGTTAAGAAAAATGCAAAACGGAGATAAGTGTGTCTGCTCCTGTGTGCATCGCAACTATCGCCTAATTTTTTTATGTTGTTATTGGCGATTGTTTGGTGGTACCAATTATAAATCCGTGATAATAAATATAAACAAAAAGGGGAGATAGCGGAAGGGAAATATTTGTGCTATGGTACGAATAATGGATCTCTGCTGAGGCAAATATTCAAACTTTTTCCAATAATAATAACAGGAGCAAAAATTTTTTTTGAGAATAGCGCAAAATAAAAATTTCGCACCATTCTAAAATTATATCCGAAGTTATTAACAAGCAACTCGAATAAAACAACAGCGTAGTTCTACGTCAACAATGCGGTCGTATCTATATATTTCTTTTTTGACCAGCATTTTGACCAAAATATTTCTCGCTGCAACGACGAGGCCCCACCGTTTTTTTCAATAAAGGACACAAATAAAGGATTCCATATTCCTGCCCAGGTGTTGGTAGGCGGCCTTGTTTGTGCGCCTGTGTGGGTGCGCAGTCTAACGCACGCATACAATCGCAGCACTCGAAAGTGGCCAGAACAGCTGGTGCCCTCCCCCGTTGTTCTCGCTGCTGGGGAGCCGAAGCAGCGGTGGTGGTGGCCTCGACATCGAAACATCGACACACGCTCCAGACATTGGCAACTGAAGTGATACACTTTCGGAGTTTTACGGAGTGGAACATGCGCAGACGTTCGGGCGTGGTGCGAATGGTGGTAGTAAAATGAACATGTACCCCAGTATCCGCCATGTGATCATGGGGCGCAGTGGTATGGGGGGCTAGCCTCTCCCGCTTCACTTCTCCACCGAATGAGATTGGCCAAATGAAGAAACGACACTTGCTCTCAGTTTCTGCCGAGGAGTTGGTATACTGCTGGCTATGCTCTGATCGTTGATTCTCTCCCACATTAGCTCCTCACGAAGCCAGTGACGATGCGATTGTGCGGAGAAGGAAAAAAAAGATAAATTAAGAGATAAACCTTCGCCCCTCGACTTTGGGGATTTGGGGGGCACCCTGACGTCCGTCCCATACACCTCACCATGCGGTGCTTCATACGGACATGTGCACTGCCCCTGCGCTCGAAGAAGGAAAATAAAATTAAAGATAGTTTTTATTACTCCCTTACTTCGACCTCCTCAGCGACCACCGCTGCGCTGCGCTTCGGAGGATGAGTATACGGAGTTCCATGAGCGGTGCTGACTAAGATCGAAGGTGTTGGGCCAGACCTCGCCGCTGTTTTTTTTATCATTTTGTAGCGTGCTTGAGATTCTCGAATGTTGAAACGTTTGAAGTGATTATGCACTGCAGGGAATTAGGTTGTCCTATCTTGTAAGCATCGAGGGTTTCCTCTTCAATTCATTCAACCGTTTCCATTGGGTTTTTCAGAGTATTGAAGTGGGAACAGCTCGTGTTTCGTTCCTTCAGACGATTGTAGGTAATTTGAGAGCTATCAATAACGAACCGAACGTGGTGCATTTGTGAAGGGAATCCGATATACAGCTGTAAGCACTCATCTTTTCTCGCCAGAGAATTCCATCCTTTCAACCGCCTGAAGTCAATATCCCCACGCAGTTTCTACAAACAAGCCGAAGCCGGAGCTGCATTTCACGGAAAATGTATATTTCAAAACAATTTACAATTACCCATCAAATGCCTTCACTCTGTGTAGCAAGTTTATTGCAAGCGAATGGCAACGCCCGAAACCAAGTTACGCTTCCAATCAATTTTACAGTCTCTCCTCGCCTCGATAGTAAACACATTTTCTCAAGACTGTAAAGATTTCCGAAATGCGCGCTCCCTCCGACTGCCTTCGAGCCGTAGGTATTATTTTAATGCAGCCTCCGAGAGCTCTGCTGTGGCTGTTGCCCGCATCGCCCCGAAAGAAGCCTGCAATGCCAATGGGATCAAGGAGAGCAGATAAAAATCCGTTTTATTGTTCCTTCGTCCCGGGGGTACCGCGCTCGGGTTTTATTATTTTTTACGACTTTTGGAGCTTTTAAAATTACTGCTCCTGGTGCTGCTTTCATCTCCGCACAAGTCGATGGGTTTTATTATAGCTCTCTAGCAACATTCTCTATTATTAATCGCTGCCGGGTTGCTGCCAAAATTCTCCGTGGCCCGGAACAGCAGCTCCGCTCGGGTGAAGCGGGGTCAGTCCGGGTTTTTTTTTTCGTAGAACCAACCAACCGAGTCTCCCTTGGCGGCGGGCTCTCACCATCGACCAAGGCCAACTGCCCGCCCTGCAGTTGACAAATTGCTGACTGCAGAGCATGGGATTAGAGCGAAAAATAAATATTCAATTTGTATTTGGCTTGGCGTTCACTTGTTCCCGAAGCAGCACCGGCTTTTCTCGACCAGCCAATCATCGCTAGGTATCATAAAATGCATATTTGTATTGTTGAGTTTTCTCTTTTCATTTCTGAAAGAAGTTTGCAGCGGAATGCTTTGTGATCTCAAAATGAAGTTCATATTATTCTTTCCCATAACGGGACAATGTTTTCAATATTCTTAGTAACAATAAAAGAATGTTATTAATGATAGATTTTGAATTCTTATAACTTGGACATTTCTCTAAAAATCGCAAAGAGAAACAGATAAACTTAATTTGTGTTCAATTAGACAACCCCTTCATTTGATACACATAATGATGCAGTTTTAAAAAAAAATATTTTTTTCGAAACATTTTGTGGTGGCGGTCATTTTGCATTTGCATTTTTCATGAACTACTGTGTTCTACTAGACAATCTCTTTCGTTTGATACCCATATTGATGGGGTTCTGAGAAAATATGTAATCCACCATTTTGTAGCGCCCGCCATCTTGGATTCACATTTTTCATCAATAATTGTGTTCTACTAGTCAAGCCCTTTCAATTGATACCCATATTGATGGGGTTCTGAGAGAATATGTAATCCACCATTTTGTAGCGGCCGCCATCTCGGATTTACATTTTCATCAATAATTGTATTCTACTTATCAAGCCCTTTCATTTGATACCCATATTGATGGGGTTCTGAGAGAATATGTAATCCACCATTTTGTAGCGGCCGCCATCTTGGATTTACATTTTTAAAAGCATTTTCTGAATGTGCTTTTTATTCCGGACATGTGTTTGTGAAATTCACATTGATTTTTAATTTTCTACGTTTTTTTGTTAACAGCTAGGTACTATGTTTGACACTAAACTAAATTGACACAATAGTCACTATCAGTCACATTAATTCAACATGCAAAAAATGTCATGGTTTAGGCATGATATTGAATGTAATGAAAAAGTGTCCAGATTAAAAAGCGTCCGGATTCAGAAGCATCACTGTATCTGTGAAACGCGCGCGGCGCTCAAACTTTTGTAGACTACTTTTTTTTTAACTAATACAAAACAATAAGAACAAAAAATAAAAATAGTCCTTCATCACCAAGATCATGATAGACATAATAGAGACGAATACAAATTGAAAACAAAAAATATAACAAAAAATATAACATAAAAATTGTTCAAAATTGTATAAACAAGATAATCCGTTTTTTTTTAATTTCGTCAGGTTGAAAATATTAAAAACAAAAAAAAATCAAGATATCCGTTCGTATAAAACGTCAGTCAAAAAATATTTGTCATTATAAATTGAAAAAAAATTTCGACTGTTAGGAAAACACAGCCTTAACGTGTGAAATAAAGTTTCTCTTAGGCGGCTCGCACACCGCAGCAATAAGCAACTAGCAAACTGCAGTACACAATATGCAACAGGAAACATATTTTGTTGTTCTTCGCATACCAGAGCAATAAAAACCCCTGACATTATGCAAACAATCGCCTTAATGTACGAAACTTGTCAAAATATGAGCGATAAGTTGCTATTCAACCGACACGCCGTGTTGCTAGCGACATGTGTTGCTCTGTAAAGGCGACAGCGATATCGTATTGCGTCGGTGTGCGAGATCAACAAAGATTAAATGGAAAAATCCATTGGTGATAATATTGCTTATTGCATGTTGACAGTTGCTAGTTGCTCATTGCTCCGGTGTGCGAGCCGCCTTAAATTCCGCTAGTGTTGTTGCACGTTTAATATGTGTTGGCATCGAGTTGAAAACATTTACTCCTTTAAAATATAGAGAATTCTGAGAAGCACTTGTTAAGAAAAGTGGTGTTCTTATTTCATTCGCGTTTCTAGTATTATATCCATGAAAGTCACTTCCTCTTTCAACTCGACCACACAAGTATCGAGGCAGCAAACCGTTAACTACTTTAAAAATGAACACCATAGTTAAATAAACAATTCTTTGCATCACAGATAACCATTGCAAAGCGTCCAGCATCAAATACGAGGAAGTGAACCTGTTACATTGTAAAATCAAACGCATTATTTTATTCTGCAAGCGCTGTAATCTCGATATTTGTGTTTCATTGGCCAAAAACAAAATGGAAGAACAAAATTCCGGATGAGGAGAGATGATTGATTTGTATAGTTGTATTTTACTGCAAATAGTTGAATCGTTTCTTAGTCGACACAAGATTCCATACTTCTTGGCAATTTTCTTGATGACATTGTCAATGTGAGTATTGAACTTAAGTTTATCATCAATAATCACGCCAAGATATTTAATCTCCCGAACGCGATCAATGGTCTCATCATCAATTACAATAGAGACGATTTCATTTATTCGATTTCGCGTGATTATCATTTATTTAGTTTTACTTATGTTGAATTATAATTGCTTATACTTCAACCATCTACTTAAAGAACGCAAATTTCCATTCAAGTGTAAAACGACCTCATATACATTCTTAGCTGCAATTAATAACACAGTATCATCAGCAAAAATATCGCAATTTCGTAAAACTCGTCGCATGTGATTGATGTGCATAATAAATAAAATGGGCCCTAATACACTTCCCTGAGGTACTCCAAGATTATTCCCTACGGGACTGGAAATTGAATCATTAAAAATAGTTCGTTGAGTTCTGTCACACAAATAGCTTTCAAATCATTTATATGCAGTACTCGTAAATCCAAAGCGCTCAATCGTGTTCATCAACAAGGGCCTAGAAATTGTCTCGAAAGCGCGCTTTAGATCCAAGAAAACAGCAACAATCGTGTCTTTATCAGTGTTGGAAAAAATCATCTTCGCTAAGATCAAATGCATTGGCTCGGTTAGACCTTGATTACATGTCCCAAATATATGTTTTCCTTAAAGCTATCGATCTTCGAGTGTGATTGTTCATACATCCTTTCCCCCTCCTTTTCGTCCTTCGCGAGCTATCGGTTCCCTTCCTACTAACATTAGAATAAGTTAAATTGTAAACACATATTAAATGTAAGGATAGTTTTAAGAACTGAGTGTGAAGTGTCAGTGTGAATGAGAATGTGAATGTGAATGTGAATGTGAATGTGAATGTGAGTGCGAGTGTAAACACACATCTCCTTACATCCCATCCTTTTCCTAATGAAAAAGTGTCACCCTTCTAAACTCGAGTCGACCGCGAGTAATCGGTTTCCTATTTCATTAACCATAGAATTAAGGAAACAACATGTTGATATATGCTAGTTGAAATATAGTTAAGAGTTTGGCTCCATTAAACTTATGTAACTGAGCCTGTAAAAATAATCGGATTAATAAAAAAAAAAAAGATCAAATGCATAGATTATCGGGCTGGGTTGCATCGAAAACCTATATATTCCAAACGAAAATTAAAATGACAGATACAGGCAACCATTGAATATGAGAAAATGAACTTTTGTCCTTCAATATGTTTTGATGTTTATTTTTTCCACCCAGTGTCATTTTCATCTTGATTATCGGAAACGTCAGAACTGAATTTCATTTCAGTCAAATGAATATCAGCTGTTGTTGACTTATAACCTGAGGCCTCTGTGTGCGGTTGGGTTTTGCAGTTGCCGGATGCCGTAATCGGAAATACCTTATGAAATTTCCGATATCGCAAATGACTTGACGGTAGCTAAAACCACTCGTTGTATCCATTCTGCATATGCCGTTGCTACCGTCTCGCCAAGTAAAATTTATTTTGAACTTAAATTCTCTGCCAGAACGAATGTCGTTTCGGATGTGATGAATATCAATTTGTTGCTTTTGATATCCAAAGTATAAATAACAGCGAAGTTATGAACCCCACTCAATGTCGCATTCATTCATTATAGCAAATTTGCTCATGCAACAGCGATATGAACAAATTGAACTCGTTTGTTATTGTCATCAATATAATGAGGGCAGTTTGTTTCAAGCTGAAAAAAAGTCATTTACACTGGAACAAAATCATATTCGTTTCTCGTGAATATTTGTTGATATTCTAAGACACTGGTCTTTATCTTCTAGTTTTTCGTTCCATTTTGCTGACACCAAGTTCAATGCGGTTTCACAGGAATGGCCTTCCCGATATCCGGATTGTTCTGGTATTGGCAAAGAATTACGATTCAAATATTCCAACAGCTGGCCCTTAACAACAAGTTCCAAGATTTTCTCTAACGTGTGCAACATGTTGATGGGACGAAACTCTTCGGCTTTAATCGTTCCAGCGACCTTTTGAATGGGAACAACTAAAGACTCTTTCCATACTTGAGGCACATGCCCAGTTATCAATGATTTATTAATAAGGTCCAGCAGGATGTGACAAATCACATGAAAGCAATCTTGAACAACTCTAGCATTAACGTTATCTACTCCAGCCGTTTCTTCTGATGAGAAGCAAATGATTTTAAATTCGTTCAAATTGGGTGAAAATTTTCAAATATACGACTACTGTTAACCGGCTGTTCTATTTCATTAGGTTCATCGACCAGATCAATGGATTGATTGATCAATGAAACACTGTTGACAAAATAATTGTTGAATTTGGATGCTATTACTTGCTCAGACTGTTCTAATGTGCCATTAAAGGTTATGGACCGCGGTTTGCAATTACTAGGCCTTAACAAAGATTTCAAAATTCTCCATAACTCTTTACTGTTATTTTGATGCTGATCAATCTTCCTATGAAAATATTCACAACGAGTTTTTTTGATCGATCGTGAACATTTATTGCGCGCGATCGTGTACATGTTCCAATGATTATCACTATTTGTTCTACAAAATCTTTTGTACCATTTGTCACTCTTAGGTTTAAGGCTGGTCGCTGGAGCTGGGAGAGTGATATAAAACACCATAATTACCCATCTTCGTGCCCCGTTCAACTGTAATGTTGTTGTCACCAGTTGTCATCAATTACTGCGTTTAGTCGAACATTGATTCTCTGACATAAATGGCAACACCGCCAGTATGTCTAGAATGTGATAAACAAGCAGCAACATTATATCCCGGAATACTATATTGATCAAATGATTCAATTCCAACAATGTGAGTTTCTGATAATAAAACTAAAAGTGGACGCTTTTCCTCAACAATCTGACGTAATGCTGCGTAGTTTGTTGATAACCCCGCAATATTCAAATACAAAATAGGAAATTGATTCACAATTCTTCTGGAACATGGTTGCTATTTATTGAAACGCAAGTTGCTTTTTCTCAAATCATAAAATTTTTTTGTAAACTGAGCATTCAGAACTAAATGCGGCATGGTTGACGTCCCGGTTTCAATTTGCGCTCTTTATTAATTTTTAAACAATCAACACATTTCAATACAGTTGACTTGCACTCAGATGTTTTGTGTTTTTGACTGCATCTAGAGCACAAATTCTCCACATTTGAAATATCTTAAAACATTTATCGCGGGAGCAACTGAGCACCGATCGAACCCTACATTTACATTTTTCGCACTCAATAAATTGTTATATGTGTCAAGATCTACTTCAATTACAACATTAAACTTGTTATATGTGAAGCGTGGATTTTCATACGTATTTATTATTTTCACATCTTTAATAGCGATGCCTTCATTTTGACTTTTTTAATAGTCAATGAAGACGTCGGAGGAATACTGGTCACTCATGCCCACTACTTTTAATTTCGGCATCGACGTGGGAACGACAGCTCTTTGATGTTCATTCCACTCTTTTTCATTGATAGTATTTTTCATCTTTCCCAATTGTCGCAGTAGGTTGTCATTACAAGGTAAAATTCGCTGAAATTCTCCGTATTTGAATGTCGTGAACGTGAATATTTTCGGCACTGATTCCATTGATGATAACTAGAATCAAAATTTCACATCAATGCTCAATCAAAATTTCTTCGATCGAATCGAAGCTAGAATCGGTATACAACCCGTCAAATTTATGCAGAATACTCGAGAATACGATATAACTGATAATAAACAGTATCGTACTGGAAGCAGAACTGTCTCTACCGTTGGTTGAAAACACTGCGGTCGTCCGTACTTATCTCAGCGTTGAATCACTGCAATCCAACTCAAATGTTCAAGCAATTCTGCTTTGTCGTTCGACCTATCCAAAACGTCCGTTTTCTACGTGCAGAAAGACGAACTCAAAAAAAAACCGAACCCACAACCGCAGCAGCAAATGCTTTCCAACCTCAGACCGACACAATCGATCATCCATCTTCTTTTCCATCGCCACTCGAAGCAGCGGTTAGCAAAAAAAAAATTCTCTTCGATTTTCAAACATTCCAACCCACCGAAAGGCATCACGATTTGCGACAATGCCAGGCTTTAAAACTGTCCCCATTTCGCCACCATTCCATTGCATCACCACCACTGCCGGGTCTTCTCGCGCAAGATAAAAAAAACGGTGCTAGGCAGGCAGCTACCGCTACGCTGTCAAACCTCATTACCGTCCCCGGACTGTGTGGACTGTAGATGTGGACGTGTCCGCGTTCATCCCCGCATGCGCCATCGGAACGGATCCAGCAGCATCGTTAGTCCTGTCGCGAGTACCACCGCCATTCACAGCAACGAAAACGAGAGCGGATGGAGGAAGATCGCAGCGCAGCAGACGGGGGAAAATCATCCCGTCGGGGTGTCGGGGCGAAGAGAAACAAACACAACAAGAGAGGACGACAATGGTGGCGAGGAAGCGAAGGGAGGGGAGGGGGTGTAGGGCGGAAACCGGTCGATCATCATTCTGTGGTAGAAGTAAGAAAGCTGTTCAGATTTCAACTTTTTGCATAAGAGCGATTATTATTTTCATTTGATTTTTTCGTGGTTTTCCATCATTTTTAACCAGTTTTAAATAATTAAATTATCATAATTTATACACAATTGGTTTGCTGTTTGTTTTTCTTCTGTTATCCCTCTCTGTCACGACTATTCCATGCCTGTGTGTTCAAGACGCACAGCTACAGTATGTGCGTGTGCTCTTTTTCCACGTTTTAAATTGTTTTTTTTTTTCCTAAAGAATATGTACAAACAAAGATACGACTGTCCCCGTTACAGGTTTTGGGGGGGGGCGTTTACATAAGACATAACTTGCGATTCTTTGCCTTCTATCTGCCCTTCCTCTCACTAATATTTTTTTTTGTTTTGTTTCGGTTACTTTTGGTATAATTTTTAATTTCAATACAATTTTTGCTTAATATTTTTCCAACGACTTTTGTTTTTTGTTTCGCTATGTTTTTCTTATACTTTTTTTTGTTTGTTTTTGTTTCATTAAAGCATCAACATAAATTCCTCTTCCCATCCAGTACAGAACGCAAAAAGGTAAACGAGAGGGAAGTGAGGGGGAGTGTGGCGAAACAACAGGAGAAAGCAAGATTCTATAGTTAGGAGCCTATCAATGGTTAAGTCGTCGTGAGGAAATCCTATAGACACTTATTCGGGAAAGAATCCCTCGTACGGATAAGGTTCACTGCGAGAGAGGAATTACGATAGTATTTTTTTCTAAGTTTTGCCTCCATCTATAATGTTTTTGGACGCTACTCTTTTGTTTAATTTAACGGAATTTAGACAGCTGTAATAGAAAAACGAGTGGCAGTAAGGGAATAGAAAACAAAATTAAAAAAAAAAAAACACAAAAATGATCGACTACTATTATAATGAACAAGAAAATATAGACTGAAACTAAAAACGTAACAATAGAGTTCGAGAGCAAGCATTAAGTTCTGCAGAATGTATCTAATGTTTTTTTTTTCTTAATTTTTTTCGTTAGCTTCCTTTGCATTTGTTACTTTTATCTATACTCTCTGGAAATCAGTCCTAATCCCTCGGTTTGCAATCAAATCGATGAGAGTTACTTTGCATGGTTGTGAATGTGAATGTGTGTGTGTGTGTGTATGTCTGTGTATGTGTGTGTGTGTGTGGGTGTTTCTTCCGTGAGTGTACGTTATTAGCGAGGAGATGAGTGTCGGAACGAAGTACTGGCAGGAGAATAACTGTTTTTATAATCCAATTAATCCGTGAAAGCACTTGGAAAAGTTGGCAGAAACAACTGTCGGTCCTCGATGGGGCTGGCGCCTCGGTGAAAGCGCGCGGACATCCTCGTTTATGCTGCTCGGTGAAGTCGGAGCTCTCGAGAAACACCCCCGGATTTCGCGTCAACCATTAAAAAAAGGAACTGCTGCTGAGGATGCTGATGAATATTGATGAGGGAAGCGAAGCTGCTTCTCCCGGATGCTGCGCCGAGTACACACACAGACTTCAACGCATTAGTCACTGGGACAGTCGGGGGAATGTTGACGGTAATCCATGCTGGCGGTGGCTCCAAACTTTCCTACTTGTCATTTTTACACGATAGCCTCCGGACGAACTTCATATTTTTAGCTTTTGTTTTCCGTACTTTTTTTTTTTGCGGACTGATGAGCATCACACGGTAAACTTCAATTTTTTCTGCGATTCTGGATTTTTCAAACTTTTTCTTCTTTCTTCGCTGCTGCAGTTTTCATCGGCTCCGTTCATAACTTCCGGCGGCAGTTCTAAACATTTGTTTTGCTGTGTATTCTTGCATTCACTATGTTTCGCATGACTTTCTTTGGAACACATATTTTTTATATATATAGCGATATTTTTTTTCTTAACTTGTATCCTATTTTGTAATTATTATTTTCTTTACTATCTTTCGAAGTTGCTTGGAGTAATACTACTATCACATTTAAATGCAACGAAAAAAGTTGCTCGATTATACTTTTTATACATTTTGCCTTCATGTTCTTCGTCATTATAAGACACAAACAAAGAGATTATAGCAATGATTAATCATTAATAAATTATTACTTCTGCTTCACATTAACTTTCATCATTTCTTTTTTTTTCATCGGGGTCGATTCTCTCTTTGCTCTGCGCATTAAAATCACACATTGTAGCACGACACTTGCTGCATCTGCGGGAATGCTGGAGTCATCAGCGGCGGAAACGAGCCACCCATCGAGCTGGTCATCATGTACGGATGCAGCCGATGGGACGGCCGCTGATGTTGCCTATATTTGCCCACGAAAAGACCCTTGTCTGACGGATAAACGCCGCCGCCGCCACTGCTGCTGTTGTTGTTGGAGTTGCTGTGATGGTTATTGTTGATGGCCGTGGTACGCATTAGCGAGTGACCGGAAGTCAACATGCCACTTCCAGCGGCGCCCATCTTGCTGCACGCCAAATGCTCCGGCCCAGCTTGGTAATCGCGGGGTATCGCGGCCATTGGACTTTTTTCCAGCAGTGCCGCCGGGTCCCACAGTCCGCTGGCAGTCAGTCCAAGTTCCGTGCTATTATTGTTGGTAGTATTATTGTTATTGTTGTTGTTACTACTATTACTATATACACCACAGCCTCCAGAAAGCATAGCGTCGCGTTTGCCAACAACCGACGGGTTGCGATACATCGTTGCCGACGGTTGATAGTTGTTGTTACTGCCGGTAGTTTGCGAAGTGTTGCCACCCGCCAGTAGACTAGCGTTCGCTTTGATCGGTAACGATTCAGGCCCAGCCTGGAAATCACGAGGCACTGCGGCCATTGAAGTCTTTTCGATATCCCATCGGGGAGCGGATGGTAAGCCACCCTCCAAACTGCCGCCGCTGTTGAACGCAGCGCAGCTAGCAGGCATCAGATTCTGTTGCTGCTGGCCAGTGCCGGCGGCATTTGCGTGCGCCATCTGAGGCATACCCGTATTACTACGCTTAATGGCTTTTGACTTGCTGCTGCTGCTGTTGCTGTTGCTGTAGGCAGTTTGATTGGCTAGGTTGACTTTTCCGTAGCTCCGGACAACCCCGTCGGGGCCCATATAACGGCTCCAGTCTGAGGTATTTGCTAGTTGCTGTTGCTGCTGCTGCTGATGACTTTGTAAGTTGTATTGATTTGTGGTTTGCTGCTGACTGGTTAAATGTGACTGTTGCTGCTGTTGATGAAGCTGCTGCTGCTGAGGCTGTGGCTGATGGGTATGATGGCGATGATGTTGAGATTGAACATGCTGTGACTGCTGCTGCTGTTGCTGACTGTTCGTCCCAACAGGGTAGTGAGCTTGTTGGGATCGCTGCGCCATTTGGCGCTGTACGTACTCATCGATCTGCTGCTGCAGATTCTGGTGATGGTGCATACTGCTGTTTTGATGACTAGACACCACAACGTGCTGTTGTTGTTGCTGTTGTTGTTGTGCCTGTTGGGAACTAGATTTTGAGCTACGTCGACTCAATGACGACGAATCAACAACATTGGCAACAAGTGAATTAGAACTACGAGATGAATTTGGCATATTGTTTACGAATGGACTCCGCCGCTGGCTTTCCATCTTGCGGAAATAGCACGGGTGTATCATCAGCAGCGGTTCCACTCGAGCCCCCACCGGGGGCTTCGCCTGATTTGGTAACTCGTACTCCACACTGCAGTCCACGTGCAGGGGAATGCTGTAGTCCTTCTGGGCCATCGGCGTAGCGCTGGAGAGCCGCGACGACACCGGCATGTGATGCAACTGAGCCTGCTGCTGGTGCTGCGACATTCCCGACGACGACGAAAGGTCGTAGTTTGGATAACACGCTGCCATTGCCATCCTGCTGCTACTGCTACTGCTGCTCACGGCGTTGGTAGTATTGATTTTATTCCACTCCAACGTTAAGCCCCGATGTGGTATTCAAACCACTCTTCACGGGTGAATGACACTTTACTTTACACACCTCAACCACTTTTCATTGGAATATCAGCTGCTTGTGAGCACACACTCCAATTAACCACACATTTGGCACCGAATTTCAACAATATGACTTTTGCTTCGAATCCAATCGATATGCTTCAACTTTATGTTCCAAACACTAGCATTTATGGTGCCTTTTTTTAGATTCTTCCTTTTCTTTATAATCACTAGTTTACACTTATCAGGAACATTAATCCAACAAATTCCAAACCACTGCGCTCTGTGGTCTGCGGCTTCTGCGGCAGCGAACTTTTGCGTGAGTCGGCAAAGTTGGCTGCTAAAACTCAGTCTTCGTGAAATAAAGTGGTGCTGATAGTTCGAACGTTGGCCTCGTAGAACTGAGACTCCGGCTGCTGCTATTAAATCTCCTGTTCTGCGATGCTTCTCGTTCTACACAGCTCAGTCTTCACTATATCGGGAGGGTAGCAAAAACGGAAAATTTTTGCCCGTTTTTATTTTCCCAAAAATGTTGCGAATCGCCCAATAAACATAAACACGATTCTCTTGCTTGCGATCACTTGCTGCTGCACTTTAGAAACCCACAATCTTTTCGCCGGAACACTGATTGCCTTGTGCCTTAAAGACTAATCAGCCACCCAGGCTCCTTTCCACTTAGGCACGGGATGCTTGCTGCAGCTTTAAATCCACAGTGACCTGATTTTGACACATTCACATAATATCGATTTTCTTCTCGTCTTGCCCAACACTCACACGCGCTAGAGCCGCGGCTGCTCCTCAGCTATAGTGCCCGTGTTCCCGTTTGGCGATATCGGAGCCAACTCTCGTCGAATGGCCGCCGTCCGACCGTACGTTCGTTCTTCTCGGTTCACGATCTTTTTCTTACTTGCGCGAGACTGCTTTGCCTCTTCCCGGATTGAATAACACTGAAATCTCTGTTACTGTCCTCGTCTGCTGCTTTGGCTTCTTCTTCTTGTTACTTCCCGATCGGTTCTCACTCTCGCACACACGATGTTTCGTCTCTTTCCAGCCCGACCCTTCTTACTGAATGGGGATGGGTTGTAGTTTTTTTTCTCTCTTTTGTTAAGCTGTTAGAGCTCTACGCGGGATTCCTTTCCTTGAATGTATGTTTCTTCTTCGGGCGTTAAGCCTCGACTGACGATTGAATGCCGTTCGAAGCGCACGGGCAGCACAATTCCGGGGTTCCAGTATGCACGAATGCGCACAACGACAGTCTCTTTTTGCTCCCAACACTCTTTCACACACTCGTTCTCCCGAACTTCGTTTGTCGATGTGTTGGTTCACCCAGTGCTTGCAGAATATCCTCTTTTGTGCACGCACTGGGCGGATACTTCGTACCGACAAATCACACTGTTTTTGTAGATTTTATATTCAAATCCAATAGTAGGTAGCGCTAACATTGGTTTCATACCTGTGGAAACCATTCTACCGCCCCCAGCTAATCACGACTCTGGAGCCAATACCTAACATTCCTCTGATTTGGCAGCACAGTGCGTATCGACCAGAACCGGTTCCGCTCGCTTCCGTCACCCGAACGAACGAAAATGACGTATCACGGCAGACTTTTGGGAATCCCGCATGGTAGTGTGCGTGTAACAACTTGCCCAACATTGCAATGGTGGCCGCGACGACGACGACGGTTGACTCATACCAACGGGAATCCTAAATCCCCAGTTCCGCGCACAGAGAGCGCGGCGAGACTTGACGCATTGGATTGGCTGCTGCTGCTGCTACTGCCATTGCGTATGCCAGAGTGCGCCCGCGTTTGCTCTCACTCTCAGCACGGGTGCGCGCTCACCGAAGCGCACCCTCTCTGTCTGTCGCTCTCTCTCTATCTGTCAAGTTTTCGCACGCTTCGCGTTTTCACATACGCACGGGCACTAGCGTACCGAACATATGATTATGAACCCGCTGGAGCACTCCTCATTCGCGGATTTGATGATGGACAGTGACGATTTAAAGGTTTCACTCGCGATCACACACACTCGCGCGCGCTTGGAGAAATGTGTCAAGTCAAGACCGGAATTGGTTGCGCTTCGGCTCGGCGCAGGGCTGAACAACCCGTGGGAATTTCGCGAGCGGTTGGTTGAACTTACGGAGTTTTTGAAATTCGAAAAATTACTCATTTCGTGTTATTATACTTATTATCACTTAGTACACGTGTATGGCACATTTGGGATCTGACTATGAAATAAGCTTCCTCAACCATTTGAGTTTCAATACCAAGGAACCAAATCGTTCATATCACACGTATTTTTTTATGTTTTTGACATCTGTCAACAATATACTATCCAAAGTATCACAAGTTTTATCCAGTCAACAAGTTTTGAAAAATGGTTGAAAATTGTTGATTCTATGCCTACAATTGGATCTACGATCTGCGGACATCATTGTTTTTTTGCTTAAAAATAATGATGAAATACGCTTCGGATTCGCATATAAATTTTGGTGGAAGCTTACAGCGAACATCAGTGTTGAAAAAATCATCTTCGTTTAGCTCAAAAGCTTATATTTTCGGGCTAGGTTGCATCGAAAACCTATATATTCCAAACGAAAATCAAAATGACCAAGCAACCAGTGAATATGAGCAAATGAACTTTTGTTCATCAATATGTTTTGATGTTTATTTTTCCACCCAATGTCATTTTCATCTTGATTATTCAGAATGCCAGAACAGAATTTCATTTTAGCCAAATGAATATCAGCTGTTGTTTACTTTTAAAGAGAGGTAGCTGTGTGCGGCTGGTTTTTATGTAGGTCGGATTGTACTGATGCTTAAGTCCTTCCAAATCAACGCAGGCAACAAGAAGATTATGATATGTTGTAATCCATTTGACCATCGAGTCTAGGAGCAATTGTTATTCAATTGCAATACGGTGTTTAGCAGTGTTGGAAAAAATCATCTTCGCTAAGATCAAATGCATAGATTTTCGGTCTAGTTTGCATCGAAAACCTATATATTCCAAACGAAAATTAAAATGACAGATCCAGGCAACCATTGAATATGAGCAAATGAACTTTTGTCCTTCAATATGTTTTGATGTTTATTTTTTCCACCCAGTGTCATTTTCATCTTGATTATCGGAAACGTCAGAACTGAATTTCATTTCAGCCAAATGAATATCAGCTGTTGTTAACTTCTAACTTGAGGCTGCTGTGTGCGGTTGGGTTTTGCAGTTGCCGGATGCCGTAATCGGAAATACCTTATAAAAATTCCCGACGTGTAAATGACTTGACGGTAGCTAAAACCACTCGTTGTATCCATTCTGCATATGCCGTTGCTACCGTCTCGCCAAATAAAATTTATTTTGAACTTAAATTCACTGCCAGAACGAATATCGTTTCGGATGTGATGAATATCAATTTGTTGCTTTTGATATCCAAAGTATAAATAACAGCGAAGTTATGAACCCCACTCAATGTCGCATTCATTCATTATAGCAAATTTGCTCATGCAACAGCGATATGAACAAAATGAACTCGTTTGTTATTGTCATCAATATAATGAGGGCAGTGTGTTTCAAGCTGAAAAAAAGTCATTTACACTGGAACAAAATCATATTCGTTTCTCATGAATATTTGTTGATATTCTAAGACACTGGTGTTTAAGGATCGTTCGCTATGCCGTTGTTACCGTCTCGCCAAACAAAATCCTGCGCGATTTCTTGCAAAGATCGTTTCATCGAACTCTGGCGTTTTTGTTCTCTAAATGATCCAGCCAGACTAATTTTATTTTATTTTTGAATTTTGGCTCGAAATCAATGCCAGAACGAATATCGTTTCGAATGTGAGAAATATCAATTTGTTGCTTTTGATATTCAAAGTATACATAACAGCGAAGTTATGAACCCCACTCAATGTCGCATTCATTCATTATAGCAAATTTGTTCATGCATCAGCGATATGAACAAAATGAACTCGTTTGTTATTATCATCAATATAATGAGGGAAGTGTGTTTCGAGCTGAAAAAAAGTCATTTACACTGAAATAAAATCATATTCGTTACTCGTGAAAATCTGTTGGTATTCTAAGACACTGGCGAACATACTTTCGTTCAATCGCAATGTTGTGAGGGCTCCTATAAGTTTAAAAGTGGTAATTTTGATGTGAGGTACGAGGAACGTGGCAAACCACCGAAGTTGCGAACTTTATTGGACGAAAACAACAACTCGCAGAAGAATTGAATGTTGACCAATCAATCGGTAGTTCCACATGATTTGATCGACAGACAGATTTTCTACCCGAAAGTATT
Organism: Toxorhynchites rutilus septentrionalis; assembly: GCF_029784135.1. Taxonomy (NCBI): domain Eukaryota; kingdom Metazoa; phylum Arthropoda; class Insecta; order Diptera; family Culicidae; genus Toxorhynchites; species Toxorhynchites rutilus. The sequence goes on along the minus strand of NC_073744.1, from coordinate 56,594,684 downwards.
TGCGAAGTTCTGCTTTCCAGGTACAAAAAAGTAATTTCTGCATCGGATAGTTATCGGGGATGAAAAGTGGATATATTTGAAGAATTTCGAGCGTAAAAGTTCATATGTTGACCCCGGCCAACCGGCCACATCGACCGCCCACCCTTACTGAAAGTTACTCAAAACAAACGATCGAATTGAACCATGCTCTGCTCCTAAAACGACCGAAATATAAAATATAAAATTTTTTGGAAAGCTTATGCCCTCAGAAATGTTGTCCTAAAAGAATTTTTTTGAAGATTTGATTTCGTTGGAAAGTTACAGCCGAAAGTATGAAATCACCTCAACGTATATAATATTGCTGTACGAATTTATAAACGCGTTTTTCGCGAAACCATGTTTTTTCAACTGGAGGTATCGATATCTCAGGATCTACTCAACCGATTTGGCTGACTTTTTTTATCAGGATGTAAAAATAGATTATCTAGAGCGTTATATAGCCGTTTTTTTGATAGCTCATTTTTTCGTTTTTTTTATTAGCTTCTAACAATAATTTTCCATGATAAATAAGTAATTTTCAACGAAAATGGCCGCCATTTAGTCAATTTTTCGAATTCTCAGAAACCCCTATGTTACGCTTTAGGTATTGCACTAAAGTTTAACCCTCCTATACTCGCGTGCAAAATCATAACACGTATACTCGCGCACGGTGTCACAGACCGAAAATTAAACTTCTCTGTAATATTGCCATTGTGTATTTTTCAGGCTTTATTAGCATTTATTTGTAGAAGAGGGTATGATTAAATGGAAAAACTCCTAAAAATATGTTTTCTTCGTCTTTATTATGTTTTAATAGTCATCTAATTCAGCCTCCTCAAAACAGAGTAATTTTTGATACTCCAACACAAATAACGAAATTCGAATTTTTCACTGTTATTAATTAAAAGTAAGCAACTGAATATAATTAATGGAAGTATAAAGAGTTTTAAAATAATATAAAAACGTATTAATCGATTGTTGTTTCATTGGAGTAAGAATCGGAACATAGCGTAACTGCATGCTCGAAGTAAACATATTTTTTACATTTCATGCAGTTGTTGCGTGTTTTCCGGTTTTATCAAAGAGAAGAATGTATAACGTATTCTAGATAATTACCAGATGATAAAGGTTCTGGAATATAAAGTTTGCATATTTATAATATTTATTGTCTCTTAATTCTTGGTAAACTATGAATTAATGCCTTTTTAGATGGGGCATAAAAAGATTATATAAAAGGATTTCTAGGAACTTCCTTTTCTTTTTCTTGTTTTCTTTTCGATATTGTCCATTATGAAAAAAATATCCCCGAAACAGTAACGGTCTTGACAGGAGAACAACAGGCCCGGCAGCTGACGAAAGTCCGCTTTGACGTAGGTTTCGTCGTCCATTACCAGGCAATGCGGCTTCGTCAGCATTTCGGGTTCAGCTTCCGGGCTCGCGTCTTCCCCACCATGTTTTGCCTTTCGTCGCGGTTAGGAGCCTTCTGAACTTTGTATGTACGCAGGCCCTCCCGCTGCTTGGTCCGCTGGACGAATGAACTTGACAAATTCAGCTTATTGGCGACATCCCGGACCGAACTTCTCGGATCACGTCTAAACTACTTAACTACGCGCTTGTGATCTTTTTCACTGACGGAGCATCCATTTTTGCCGTTCTTCACCTTCCGGTCGATGGTTAGGTTCTCGAAGTATCGTTTTAGTACTCTGCTGACCGTGGATTGGACGATTCCCAGCATCTTACCGATGTCCCGATGTGACAACTCCGGATTCTCGAAATGAGTGCGCAGGATTAATTCACGACGCTCTTTTTCGTTCGACGACATTTTTCCAAATTTACGAAAAATTGACAGTGAAGCATGGCCAACGTGATCTATATACTCTTATCTGATTATAAGCGAAAGCTGAAGATATAATTCCTAAAAATAAAATTTCTACAGCGTTTTTTCCGTGATGCAATTTGATGTGACACACCCTTTATGCCGGATAACACGCCTTGAATGTATCCTGGAGTGGCAAGCTCTAGAATACGAGTGACCACAGTGCAAGTCGGAAGAAATTTCTTTAACGAAAAATCCCCCGACCAGAACGGGAATCGAACCCGAACCCCCGGCATGGTAATGTGGGACGCTAACCACTTGACCACGGGAGCACAACGGAACTAGTTTTTTTTTAAACTGGCGTACACGATATCTCAAGTCAGCTCATAACTATTCTAGTTACGAATATTTTTTTCTCCGTTCATTTTTTTTTATTGTTTAAAGATAGATGAACAAATAATTATATAATGGATGGTAAAAGTATTCTTTGTTTATTAAAACATCCGAATTTCGTGTCTCTACACTAGAATACCCACTTCACTAACATTGATGCTCCCGTATAGAAAACAATCATCAATCAAATTTCTCATATCATAATGAAACTTCTGATGTCTGTCATCTTATACACAAGATTTAAAAAAATGGGGGCGAGATCCGAATCAAACTCAGCTATTTTTCGGTTAATTTGACGTGGAAATGCTAAATACATTATCGATCATTGAATCGGGTTCTTCCACATCTTGAAGCAGGTAACCTCTCTAAATAATCATGCTGTTGCCGCCAGAGTGAAGAATCAATTGAAATGAAAAAAAAAACAATTAGTTTATTCACATAGACCCTACCGAATAATAGTATGTTGGGTTCAAGTGGGTAAGCGGGTGTGGAAGTTGTTCTAACACCTTCTATTTTAAAGCTTTTGTTACTGATTCTCACAACAGGGGTATTAGATCTGTCTAACTTCTTGGCCAGCCAATTCTATCGAGGACAATCAAGTGTATCCCCCTGTATCCAATAGCTATAATGGATCACACTATTACGATTCCAGGACACGCATAACGCGAACGATCGATAATTGCGGAACATTTTGGGTATAAAAGTCATTGATGTCATACTTCTTCATGTCTCTAAGCTCTAAGACGACTTAAGGTTCAGCTTGTGGATTCGAATGCCACACACATTACCAACGGCTCCAGTATAGGCCGTGGCTCTGCTGATAAGGTTTCAGTGGTTCACATAGAACACATGTTTCGAGTTATCATATGATTTGTGCCCATTGGGTCATGTCCAGCAGGCTTAAACATTTTACTATACAGGGTCTTTCAGATGAAACGCTCACGCAACAAACTTTAATAACTTTAACAAAAGTGAACCGATTTTTATTTAAAAAAAACCAAAATAAAGCTTATTTTAGGACATTTTTGATATGTCCACCGCTTTTTTCGATAACACGTTTTAAACGGTGAACAAAATTCTTCATGCACAACTCTTACATTACGACTTCGATGTTGTTGAAAATCCGAGTTATTTTCTTCTGTAAGTTCCTCCAAATTTTGTGGCTTATTAACATGGCAACGGTCCTTTAAGTACCCCCAGAGGGAGTAATCGACGACGATAAATGTTGAAATTCTTACTAAGTTTCGTTAAGTTGGGTTGTTGGGTTGCTCGAGTAATACGATTTGACTAAAAACACACGTTCTTATAAATTGTACATCTTGACACTAAAAGCTATCCGATCAGATGGAACGAGTAGCCGAATATTATCGTCTCGAAGTGGGGAATGCAGTGTTACCATCAACAGAGCGAAATTATAATTATTAAGGAGCTATTCAATTTTTGCGACCCTATTCAAGACCCTGTACAATAATCCCGGTTGGCTTGATACATTTCCTTCCAGTACCTGTAGGTCCAATATAAGTCTTGCTCGATCTTGCACTCGGATAATCGATATTCGCCGGTGAAATTACACCATTTCGTGGTCTCTGTACTTTCCTAAATCTTCCTGAACATCGGACGATGTTTTTTTTTCAAAAAATGTCCATGCCTTGTAGTGAAATTTAGGTTGTACTCGTAACAAAATAACTAACAATAAAATGTTTTCAATTCTTCTATCGAATGAAAAACATTCTAAAGGAGATACAAACCGCACCGAAATATGACACATTGTTTTACAACATACATAGTACCTGCACGATCATAAAATGTAGATACTCGTACGTTATTAGGGTGTGCAAAATAAACTCGTCTCAGTGAACGGTATAACCCTCTTTTTTTCCTTTCTACGGATTTATCTCGAATTCTTAGAAACCAGAGATAGATGGATAGAAATTAAGGATGACTAAAACAGCCATGATACTTTTTCTTAGACGACTATTGAGTGAAAGCAATATGCCTAGACTTTCGCAATGAAGATCGAGGAGAAATTTTCCAAATGCAGAAAACAAATATGAAGCTAGGGTAAGTGCACCAATTATGGAGGACATATGTCATCAATTTGCAGAAAATGGCGAATAAATACTCTACTTTAGATCAAAAGTATACAAAAGTATACTTTTTCTAGCAGTTTGAACTCTGTTCTTGACGATTCTCACTGATATTTCGATGATTAATTGACTAAATCGTATATAAAACATGATTGAAAATGCCACTTCCATGTACCCATTATGGTAATAGTGTTCCTGGAGTTGCGTAATAAGTGTACCCATTATGATAATAGTCGGTGTGACATGGGAAAATCGTTAATAGGATTCATATAATACTTCAATAATAATTATTAAATAAGACTATGCTTCTGAATCTTATTCCTAATTTGCAATACTATGTCGTTGATTACGACAAAAATTATGGGAACGGAGCGCGAAATCGAAGTTTTTAAGTGATTTTAGAAACGCTGTAACTTTGTGAAAAACCAACGCATGAAGATGGGATATACATTATTTTAAAGCATCATTATTTTAATACTTGAATACTTCTATTTTTTGTGTGTAGGTGTAGTGGATAACAATATTGGAAAGAAACAATCGCTTTTATCTGTTTTGTTAAAGATTTCGTAGATTAATACAGTGTTTAATTAACCAAGTCAATAGTAAATCCAATTAACCTCATCAATCAGCATTCATTTGACTCCAAGAACGCTCCTGAAGGTCATTTTACTGCAGGAAAAAGTTTTGATAGAATGCAAAAATTCCCTTTTTCTAATGAATAATAACTTTTTCAATAATGCGATTATTCCTAAATTAGAAGGCAGTTTTGAAAATTCCAATAAATTTTGTACAAGACTCATTATTTATTATTCACTATTCGGCAATATTTGCCTAATTTTCGCTATTGCTTTGATCGATTCTCTTAATTCACTTTCTCTTACTATAACTATGGCATTCCAGACAGAATTTGTGCCATATAATTTCAATATGCAAAGAACATCAACCCATTATTTGTATCCAAAATTTAAAAAAAATAAGAACTTCCGGGATGATAATCTAAGAGAGGGTACACTTAACTGGGTACATTAACTACAAATGTTCGGTGTTAAGTCAGACTGGACCATGTGACATTTTTATGAGATTGAAGTTTGGTGCCACAAGGGGTTTTCATTGAACATTCGAAACAATTTCGATACGTTATTCCTGGTGTTCACGTGATTTTCCAAATCTGATTAATGTGGTATGTAGCTTACAAAATGCTTAACTTTATGCAATCAATAACTCGACATTTTCAATTTTGCTACCTTCCGACTTAACACCGACCAAATCAAAAAACAATTGACAAGCATTATAAGTTACGGTTATGATTTATCTTTTGTTAATGAGAAATTATAGTTTTTTTTCTAATATCCGGTATCCGGCTGGAAACCAAATATTGACCGGATAGGCAGGATACCGAATATCCGTTTCTTCTCTAGATTAGACTGTTGTTATGTGCTTCCCGGTTGTAAAATGCTAGTCACAAAGAAATTGTGATGCAGTTTCCGCTTCCCTTCAGGAACTGAACGAAGGGTAGTAACATATTCACCTAAGATTTAATTTTCAACAGACTGGACCAAACAAATATGCCTCGGTCTAACACACAAAGTGCTATTTCACTACACTATTGGGCGTTCAAAAGCACCCTATAATATACAATTGCACAGCGTGAAAACGTGAGTTACAACCATAATAACATAGCAACCAGTACATAACAACGTACAACCATAATTGAAACATATAGCATCTCTGCTATTCAGCTTTGCAGGGATTTCGTACAACCAGAAAAGGAACAAGGCAGCTTTCGATATTGCGATAATTGGCAAGTAGATGTTAAATTGCACCAATCATGGTAATACAAAAATACTTATTTAATTCGATAAAATCGTATAAATTGGTTGAATCACAACATCAAGAAGGTTGTAATGTATGCGTCTACACTGTATTTGCGTCAAAATAACCACTTCACAGCATAAAAATCTCTATATTTTGACCGCATGTTCCTTAGCAAAATGCTAAGAACCAAGCATCAATGGGACACCATATTTTCAAACTAAATTTTTCAACGTAAGAACAATGTTTCGCAAGGAATCAAGTACCAGAATCGACGAAGAAGAGATTTCTGATGTTTAAAAATCGTATTAGAGCCTTTAAAAATAACATATGCTTTCTAAACTAACAAAAAACTCACTCGTATTACCATAATTGGTACTATTGCGATGATAGGTACTTCTACCCTATCAGTGGGTTACTCACATTCCACACAATCTCGATTCAAAATTCTGGAAAACACGCATTGTGTTTGTTCGTGAGAATCGGTTGTTGCTAGAACCAATCAACGGTCAAACAATGCGGGGAAATAAGTCTATCGATAAGCAGCTGCCCAGCCTACAATGATATCGCTCCGTCAGAGAGATAACGACACCATGCCATTGATTCATACCGGTCACAGCTCAGACTAGATTAAGGTCACTCATGCTATCGGCCAATAAAATTCAATTAAGACCATAAAGTCTGGGCTATGTGCGCGCCCCGATAGCGCAAGTTGATTAGCCAAAAAAAAAAATACGATCGCCATCACAGTCACGTCATCTCGCTGCGCCAAAACAGGGAAGGTCAAAAGCTAGGTTATCAGGTACACTGGTCGCTGTCACAATATCTCGGAAGGGGCGGAAAAATTAATCATCGCTTTACAATACCAAATCCCTTGATTACCTGTAGCTGAATAATTATTTTGATGAAGCGTTGCAGGTAGGATTGGTATTGTCAAACACTTAGAAAGGTTCCTTCGGTAAGTTAAAATTGATGCCCTTTTTGGGGGGACCGAAAACATTAAAATTTTCTTCTTATATTCTTGGTTTCTAAATTGAATTGATAGGAAGATAGCGCAGGTAATTGAAGTTTACTCGATTTACGACTTCACGTTTTGTAATCCCCATAAACCGACAGTTGCGCTCGCCCCTGACTGACTTGTATGTTATATTGCGGGAATGAAATTGTGTTGAGGCATTTCCACGAACGCATATAAAGTACATATTATCTGTTCCACTAGTTTCGACAGAGAACTTGTATAATTTAGGCAATGAAACTGAGAAAACATCTCCACTTATGGAGATTTGCTATTTTGCAAGCTACCGATGCGTGATCCGTGGTTTATACATTTTTCTTATCGATTACAAGGTGTATGAAGTTGATTCATTTGCAGCTTTGTTTTTAATCAAAACTAAAGGGTGTGTCACATCAAATTGCATCACGGAAAAAAACGCTGTAGAAATTTAATTTTTAGGAATTATATCTTCAGCTTTCGCTTATAATTAGATAAGAGTGTATAGATCACGTTCACTGTCAATTTTTCGTAAATTTGGAAAAATGTCGTCGAACGAAAATAGCGTCGTGAATTAATCCTGTGCACTCATTTCGAGAATCCGGAGTTGTCACATCGGGACATCGGTAAGATGCTGGGAATCGTCCAATCCACGGTCAGCAGAGTACTAAAACGATACTTCGAGAACCTAACCATCGACCGGAAGGTGAAGAACGGCAAAAATGGATGCTCCGTCAGTGAAAAAGATCACAAGCGCGTAGTTAAGCAGTTTAGACGTGATCCGAGAAGTTCGGTCCGGGATGTCGCCAATAAGCTGAATTTGTCAAGTTCATTCGTCCAGCGGACCAAGCAGCGGGAGGGTCTGCGTACATACAAGGTTCAAAAGGCTCCTAACCGCGACGAAAGGCAAAACATGGTGGGGAAGACGCGAGCCCGGAAGCTGTACACCGAAATGCTGACGAAGCCGCATTGCCTGGTAATGCACGACGAAACCTACGTCAAAGCGGACTTTCGTCAGCTGCCGGGCCTGTTGTTCTTCTCCGCAGAGGACAAATTCAGCGTTCCGGAGGAGATTCGCAAGCAGAAACTATCCAAGTTTGCCAAAAAGTACATGGTGTGGCAAGCGATCTGCTCTTGCGGAAAGCGGAGCGCCCCCTTCGTGATGACCAGCACGGTAAACGGGCAGGTTTACCTTAAGGAGTGCCTACAGAAGCGCTTACTCTATTGGGCGAAGCTCCGCCCAAAGCGCCGGAGCTTCGCCCAATAGAGAAATATTGGGCGGTTATGAAGCAGGCCCTCCGGAAGAACCCAAAAGTTGTCAAATCGGAGGCGGACTTCAAGAGAAAATGGATTTCTGTTCAAAAAAAACTACAACCTGACGTTGTACAGAACCTTATGGACAGGGTAAAGAGGAAGGTGCGAGCATACGGGCTTGGGCTCGAAGTATGAATAAAAAGAAAATGCCAAAAGTTGTTTAATAGTTTTTATTTTACTGTCTAAAATTTTCAAAAGGATCGGTCTACTGGGCGAATTTCTACAGCGTTTTTTCCGTGATGCAATTTGATGTGACACACCCTTTAGTACCATGGTAATTGCATACTGCCTGGTTGCTTTATTCGGAAATGACCAAGTATTATAATGAAATAGAATAAATTCCCTTAGGTTTTTTTCGCCACAGGGGTAAAACGCCTTGAGTTCCTCAATCTAGAGATAGAGAGACGGAAAAAAATTAGACTCTAGCCACATTGTTCACGATAGCAAACTGTTTTTGAAGGTTCATAGTACCTGCTGAATCATAAAATTTAAACACTCGAACGCTTTTAGGATGGTTTAATTTAAGTGTAGAGTTCCACCGATTTTTTCTTTCTTTTCTTAGGATAATGCTCTCGGGTTGAATTCAGAGCATATAATTATCATTAACATAATGAAGCATCCTTTGACATTGAGGTTTTTTTTTATTCCATTTGTTTATTTTATACTCATTAGCATTTTAGCTGTAACAGAGCCGAATTTTAATCGTGTACATGTCACATGTTTATCATATCTACAATTAGCACACTACACAGTTGCAATTTAGGCGTAAAAGTATTCTTTCTGTTCTTCCATCATCCAGTTAGACCATCGGACAATGATCATTGTTGAGTTATTTATATAGAACAGCAGCCCGATGTTTCTTGCAGAGCAGAGCAGTTGTGTGGATGAATCGATCTTATTTCGACCGTGGATCGATCTCCATGGTTGATGATTGTTGCGTAGACGTAGTTATTGTGTAAAAACACAAAGATGGTCAATGGGGGTCCTATGTTTTGAACTCACGATCGATCGCTTACTAAGCGAATGCGCAACCAATGTGGCTATGGAGACCCCCCTCGAGATTGAGGTTAAAATCCGGCAAAACCCTTATTAGTCTTTTGGCTCTTCCAATGAGTACGATTGTATCAACTAGTGATTCGAATCACTTTTTGCTTCAGGGTTGCAAAACTTTCTAACCTAAAACGTTTTGATTCAAATCGCATGCGGCAATGTTCAAATGTTTCACAAATGCATATTGTTTTAGTTCTAACAGGAAACCTCAAAGACTAACTAACTAGAAAAATATAATCACCAATAGGCACTCGGAAAAATATTAGAAGTTTTCAGGAATAAACAAAATAAGAGTCCGTCAAACCGTTTCGAAGTTATAGACGAACTAAAACACTAACAAATATTATAATATTTTTCATTTTATGGCAATTGGTTTCTGACTAAAGGACTAGTGGACATAAAAATTGAATCATTTCTTCCCTCACGGTTACGTTCTAGAGTTCACGATTCTTCTAGCAGCATTGAAACTGAACATACAAAACTCTCTTCCAAATTATATTGGAAGTATAACTCTAGTAACTGGCATTTTTAGCGAAAATGAATGGAATATGAACCATTCCCAGATCAGGAATGACAATTTTTCAATCCCCGCTTCGATGTAGGGGAAAGTCGGAAAGTCCGACACCTATGTATAATTCATAAAATACATTTTTATTCTAAATTTTAATGATGTAAAAACTTGCAATACAGTGTATGAATATCTTTAACACTTACTGTGCGCACCTAGCTGGCTTTCTATTAAAATTGTAAATATAAATTTCCGTCCGCAGAAAGACAGACATTTTGTTTTGAAAACAATTTGCTCCTTCTTTTTTTAACAGATGCCGTTTGCAAGTGCAACCAGACATCATGGACCAATCAGCAGAGCGGTTTTTAAAACGTAATCCGAAGTTTATTCCGAATGCCAGAAACTATTTTAGACATGAAAAAATGAGAAAAGTTACAATCCCTTCTAGGTGATTTTAGTTTAGCCTTTTTGTTCGATCATTTTTAAAGCCTATTTGAAGACCTCCAAAACTTATCGAGTGCATAAACTTGAATGTTCAGTTAGTATCCATCTTTCCCACCCCAGGTGTCCGTCCTTCCCGATTCAATATTATTTTGTCAAAGTTGCCGGACACACTGAATTTGCAATATGTCTGCCTAAAAGAAAAATTTGATTATAAAAACAAAAACAGACTATCAATTAGTGTAAGATAACTGTATATTTTTTGTGAAATTCACGAAAAAATTCAACTTTTACTTAAGGTGTCCGTCTTTACCACCCTTCGCCTATCCCAGAATGAGCGCTTTGCATCAAAGCAAGCAAGCAAGGTCTCGATCAAACATTCCCCGCAAATTTTTCCATTTTACAAAAATATTCATCACTTTTTTCATCTAAAATATGATATTTATTAGACGCCTTAAGCGTTAGCCACATGGGGCCGGGATTCTATGATTTCACATATCAAAACATACAAACTATGGGTGTACATAAGGGTGCCAATGAAAATGGTCATCTCGAATTTCAAAGATTTCACTATGAATCTTGACGTTTCATGCAATTTTAGGACATTTTGCATCAAACATTTTTAAAAAAAAAACCGATTTCCGTTGATTTTTCGGTTTTCAGATTTTCAAAATTTTAACGTCTGCAACACTATTAAATGAAGTTGGAATGAGCTGATATTTTGCATAGGGTATATTATCGTGCAAATCAACATTTCGTAGCAAGTTCCGGGTGAAAAATCGAGATAACTATTTTTATTGGCACCCTAATTCGTATTTCGTATTCGTATTCGTATTCCGAAAAAAACACGTCTTAAGACGTCTCTACGCTGTGGCGTTTTCCCCGTCATATGGAAAGAATCATTCATTTTCCCAGTTCATAAAAAGGGTTCCAAACGTGAAGTATCAAACTATCGGGGGATTGCATGTCTGTGTACTACCTCCAAACTGTTTGAACTCATTGTTCTCGAATTTCTAACGCATAGCTGTTCCAGCCTTATTTCGGAATATCAGCATGGTTCTATACGCAAACGATCTACATGTACGAGTCTCGTCACTTTTACCTCGTTCATCGCCCGCTCACTACAGGATCGCCTCCAAGTTGATGCAATATATACCGATCTGTCAGCTGCTTTCGATAAAATCGATCATCGTATTGCAGTGGCTAAATTACAAAGACTAGGTTTTCATGGGTGCGTCTTGGATTGGCTGAAATTCTATCTAGTTGGACGCAAAATGTCTGTCAAAATAGGCAATCATGTATCAAATCCATTCGACGTAACGTCCGGTGTACCTCAAGGCAGTCACCTCGGTCCGTATATTTTTCTTTTATATTTAAATGACGCACATCTCTCCATCCGTTGTTTGAAATTATCGTATGCAGATGACTTGAAGCTTTTTAATTGTTCATTTCGATTATTCAATTTTCGAAACTACAATACGGAAAGATAATACTGTCAAAGACTTGGGAGTCATGCTTAATTCTAGGCTTACTTTTAAAGATCCCATCGCATACATCTCAGCAAAAGCGCCAAAAAGCTTAGGATTTCTCTTCCGAGTTACTAAGCATTTCAATGATATATACTGTTTAAAGGCATTGTATTGCTCTCTTGTTCGATCAACACTGGAATATGCTGCCGTTGTCTGGTCCTCACACTATCAGAACGAAATACAACGGAAACATTAAAAAAAAAGTCACAGGAGGGTTGTGTCCAAGACACGACCGCATAGTTGACGTAGGATTCCGTTAGGCTATCTGCTGCATGCTGATTTTTGATATATTTGAAGAATTACATTGTTAAACTCTTCGATAATTATTTGAGTCCGTTTTATCTGGTTGTTAAGTATTGTTTGTTCACTCCACCAGTGTCCATAACCGAGTGATAATGCTAGAAAGATGGTGATTAGTCATTAGATGGTGCGTATCACGTACTAAAGTCGCCCTCTGTGGTCCTGGACGAGATGGCTCCTATGTTATGTATAGATGGAATTAAGAGAAAAAAAAGCTCATCAATTAGGCTAACAGCACCCAATACGATATGTAGAGCATATGTGAAATCACTTTTTCGAATATTCCTTCATTTTTCCAATTTTGCTCGTCGCATGAACTTTCCTTGGGAGAAAAAAAATCGTGCTAAAAATTTTACAATACATGATCGGTCACTGATATGAAATTTCACGAAGCAACCAACATAAAAATTCCAAATTTAAATTTTATTTAATTCTATCAAGCATACGTTCTATTCAGTTCATTGAAACATCATTCTTCAATCAACCCATCGAAAGATTCTTATTGGAACGAAAATAACAAAAAAACACTCGTTCAACGCTCCCAACTTATTCGCCAGCATGTATGCAATCAGCAATGCCCAACACTATCCATTTGTGCGCGTCGTTAGTTAAACTATCGGCCACGAGGGTATTTACATGCTGATTACCCTCAGACACCTTGGATTATAAATCTCTGTTAGGGAATACATGTCAATGGAAAAAAGCTCCCCCTACTTTCATGTATCTGCAATGTCGATTTCCCCCAGGCAGCTTGGTTTTGATGTCTCTGTTAGGGACTCGCCGCATGTGTCGTAGATTTCGACCAATCAGAAGTAGGTATTTCCGTTAAGATAAGGGTTGAGATTTTTCCATTGTTCGATAGTTAGTTTCATGACATATACTATTTTATTCAATGTAAAAAATTGTTATGGAGTGCCGAAATTGACTGACGCAAAAATCTCATTAATCCATCATGAAATTACTGAGCAATAAGCATTTGAAATTGGACAATTTTCACGATGCGCTCGATTTTCGATTTTCAATTTGTACCCTAATATGTTCCCGAAAGACGTAATCCTACGTCAAAATTGTGCGATTTGCTCTTCGTGTTCTGCCTTGGAGGGACCCTCTGAACCTTCCTAGATACGAATATCGTTGTAATCTAATAGGGCTTGAACGGTTATCCTTGCGTCGTGATGTAGCAAAAGCGATATTTATTTTCGATCTACTCAGTAGTCTTAATATAGCCATTCGTCGTCGTAATTTTCGCTTCCATAACCTTTTTCGTCTCTCTGTTGCTCGGACTAATTATGGTAGAAACGAACCTGTCAATAGTATGTATAGGATTTTTTATCAGCGTTACAGTGTTTTTGATTTTAATTTATCTCGCTCAGTCCTCAAAAAATTGTACTCTCGTTTATGTTAAATTATTATTTTGTTACATTGAATTGCATCGTAGTTTGTTATATTGTTATTTGTTTTGTAAACTGGTGTTCAGTGTTAAGATAGAATAAGCTATTACTTTGTAAAGGATTAAGATTGTGTCATTTGGAGTATTTTATTATGTTGACGCAAAAATAAGCAGGTTTTATGCCCATTTTAGGAAAAAGATTTTAGCAAACTAAAATGGGCTTTTCCCTGCTCCAAAATAAACAAAAAATAAACAGAACAGTCCCATTTTTGTCAAAAAAAAATTTTTTCGAGATGACAGCAGACAGTTTCATGCAATTTCAAGACATTTGGCATCAAAATTTTTTTTTCGTTTCTCCCTCCTTGGGCGATTTTTCGATTTTCAAAAAAACTTAAACTTTGACCGTTTAGCACCACTTTCCCGTAAGTCCGATTGAGCTGATATTTTGTATAGGGTGTTTTTTTCGAGGTGGCGAACTTGTAGTTGACGACCTTCTGATAAGTTTAGAGATAAAAGGATTCGAGGTTGTAGGCTTTGCCGATGATCTAGTCATAATGGTACGTGGCAAGTTCGACGACGTATTATCGAGCAGAATGCAGATGGCCTTAAACTTTACACAATCTTGATGTATCACAGAAGGTCTGAGCATAAATCCCTCAAAAACAACAATTATTCCTTTCACCAAAAAGCAAAAACTGCATCTGCAGTCTTTACATCTTGGGGGAGAGGAAATAAAAAGCAGCGCTTCAGTGAAATATCTAGGTGTTATCTCAGATGCTAAACTAAACTGGAACGCGCAGTTAGATTCAATAATCAGCAAGGCCAACTTAGCCCTATGGGCATGCTCTAAAATGATAAGATGAACATGGGGCCTTAAACCAAAAATGGTTATCTGGGTCTACACTGCAATTGTGCGGCCTAGAATAACCTATGCCTCACTTGTATGGTGGCCAAAGACTAAGGAGACTGTATCTACAAAAAAGCTAAACAAACTCCAACGACTAGCATGCGTTGCAATTACTGGAGCAACGCGAAGTAGACCCTCAAAGGCATTGGAGGCTATCCTTCACCTTTGAACCAATATGTTCAGCTAGAGGCTAAAAAAAGCGCTCTAAAGCTTAAAAGGTGGAAAAAAATACTAGACGGGGACAAAACTGGCCACTTGAGCATCCTGAATCTCTTACCCATTGGACCAGCCTCAGAGATGAACAGTGACTGGATGGAACCTAGGACTAATTATGACATTTCATACAGAGTGATCGAACATTCTCGTTCAGTATGGGATCAAGGTGGCCCCATCGTTCGTAATGGTTCAATCATGTTCTACACTGATGGGTCGAAAATGGGAATCAGAACAGGTGCCGGAGTGTATGGTCCCAGAACAAAAATCTCTGTGGCTATGGGAAACTGCCCAACGGTTTTTCAGGCAGAAATAACTGCAATAATAGAATGTTCAAATGTCTGCTTCAAAAGAAAATATAGACATGCTAACATCTGCATATTCTCAGACAGTCAAGCGGCACTTAAAACTCTAAATGCTTTTTAATGCTCCTCAAAAATTGTCCGGGAATGTATTTCCCTTTTACGGCAATTAAGTCAGATAAGTTCGGTACAATTGTACTGGATTGCTGGTCATTGCTGTATAATTGGGCAACGAGCGAGCAGATGAATTTGCCAGGAACGGCTCAAACTCACCATTCACTGGTCCAGAACCATTCTGTGGACTTGTGTTGAAAAGTGACCTGAAGAAGTGGGAAGACCGGGAAGTGAAAGTCAATTGGATGGCTGCAAAACTTAAACAGGCGAAAAAATTTATTACGCCGAGTATTAAAATTACTCAACAGCTGCTAATAAGAAAGATTTCAGCACATTCACTGGTCTTGTAACAGGACACTGCCCGAGTAAATACAATCTTATGAAACATAGGTTTAGCAAAAGATTATATTTGTCGCTTTTGCAATGCCGAAAGCGAAACCTCAGAACATTTGCTCTGTAACTGCGGAGCTCTAACTAGACGCAGACTTCAACACCTTGATGAAGCTATTCTGGAGCCCAAGGAAATTTGGTCTGCGCCGATCAGGATTATAAATTTTATCAAACAGATTATTCCTGATTGGCACCTATCTCGCTATAGCTTTCAGTCTACTCCTTCATCAATAAGTAGTAGATAAGCTTGAAGTGTTGTATAAAAAGAGGCATACCACAATAGTTCAAAATAATGGACGCAGTGGTTCACGCCCAACAGGAGAAACAAATAATAAATAATTATAGGAGGTTGTGTCCAAGATACGACCGCATTGTTGACGTTGAACTTCGCTGTTATTTTATATAAGTCACTTGTTTATACCTTCGGATATTATTCTATAATGTTGTGAAATTTTAGAAACAACTGCTTAGTAGAATAATCTCTGAAATGATTTTTTCATTGTAGAATCAGTTGACGATAATTGATTGATGATTCATTCTTGCCCTCGCAAAACAATCGTATGTCGCAATTTATTTCATGTCAATGCATTGAAAATTTACCTCGAAGGCTATTCCGGTGGCCTTTTTCGAAATTGACATAGACTCGGCTACAGTCGATTATATACATGTTGCACCAGCACCATTATTCCATATCTCATAACTACATCAATATATCTTTGGCACCGCATGTAAACAACAACAATGACAACACTTGCAAGTATCAAATATCATGCAACATGTTATTTAGTATTGCCTCAAAGTAATCGCACCTCTAGATATCGTTCGTACAAACTAAGCGTAAACCAAGCGCCAAACAAGCGTTCACCATAGCATGCATACAGAGCCATACATTGGTGGCTTGAAACTACTAGCAATATAAACATTTCTCATCATTTTGCGCTATTCTCAAAAGAAACACTTCTGTTAATATTACTGGCCTCGAAAAGAGTTGCATTACTTTCTCATGCTCGAGAGAAGCGCAGCTGTCACCCTTAGTGGAGAAAGTTTTGCTACTGGCAAGCAAAACCTAATCACATACAAAATTCCAGAACATTTACTTTCTTGATGACTAAACAAGAGAAATAAACTCTTTTTGTTAATAACAACCTTGAAAACAGTAGCAATGCTTCATTATGATCAATATTAGCGCAACTGCAATCCTAGTTGAAGGCAGTTTTGCGACTGGCACGCGAACCCAAATAAATTATAACATTCCAGTAAGACATTCAAGATGCTTGGTATTCCCAAATAATTTTTTGGTGCACAACCATAACGTCTGCTTCGCCATAACGTCAGTTTAATGCATTGATGCATTCTCAAAGGCACCAACGAAGCCCTTATGAAGACGGAAAATAAACAATGTAAACTGCTTGGAAAAAGACTGAATTATGTCACACAGCTTGTACTCTGCTGTAACACCCATGGATGCGAATTCGCTGATGAGTTTGTCAAGAGCGACCGCCTTCACCACCAGCGGGGGGGAGCTTGATTTTGGTTGCTGTCTGGGGGTTTACATTTTCGACCGACGTGCCGAAATCGCCAACTTCACTGTTGTTCGGTGCGGTGTCACATTCGCGAAGGCTCGGTTCAGTGCGAGCGCTTTCCACTGCACCAACACCGCGTGCATCATTAGATGACGCTTACCTCGAAATTTTATTGCCCCTGACAATGCTTTCGTTTTTTGCAGGGCTCGAGCCTGCCTTCCTCTTCTTCTTGCTCATCGTACACTACGCGAAGCGTCCAATTTATGACGCGGAAAGAAGAACACACGATACGAATAACGCGAAAAACGAACAGAAAAATCAAACGACGATTTCCAAGTTGGATTACCACTGGTGGGGTCCAATCTTAGATCGAAGCGCAGCGAGAGCAAAGTGAACTGGATTACTCAACAGTCCGATGCCGATTATACTCTAGGCAAGCATTCCCTTCATTCTTCTTCTTTTCCTTTGTTCACGGAGACTTTAAATCCTACGATTTCCCCTCCGTTGGTCGTCGATAAGTTGCTCGTTATTGATATCTCTGTTCGGGAAAGCACTCAAATGGACAAAAGAAATGTATGGTAAAATAGAAACACTTAAAGTTTTCATGAATTTTAACCATTTACTAACCAGGGTATCCTATTGTATGGCATATTAAACAAATCTTACGGAATTTCCGATTCGTTTAGTATGTAAATCGCCAAAATCCGTTCGCGGCAAAAATAGTTATTAACGTTAACTTTATTTCATAAAACGTGACCTGTTTTCTGATTTGACACCCTTAATGAAAGACGTAGTTCTACGTCAAAAACATTCGAAGGTTCGTGAGTAAAGGAAGCGTTTATTTTTCACCAACGGGACAGCAAATGAACGAAACCAATATTGATCTTCTTTATTTCATTTTTCTATTTTTCCGACAAAAATACATCGATTTATCTACTTTACATTTTACTTTTAAATACTTTTTTTTGCGTTTTCCTTAATCCGGCTTCTAAAATACAAAAAAAACCACTAAAATACATATATTTTTAACATGAGTTTTATAGCGACTCTATGGAAATGTTTAAACGTATTAGGGCAATCGTTTCTTATCGTAGTGGAAGGTATTTTTGTTGGAAAGGGAATGCTATACCATGCCAAACCGATATAGTGGATCTCAGATTTTCGTGAAAAATAGTAGTTTTATTCCTTACCGTAAAATATTAGACCCGTATTTTTTATTTTTTTATTAGGGTGTCCATTTCCATTTTAGGGTGGTTCGAAAAATCGACTTTTTCTCATTTTTTTCCAAAAATGCCTTTTTTCAAAAACTCATAACTTTTGAACTACTGAACTGATTTCGATAATCGGCTTATTGATTGATTTTTCGGACCACCCTTAAATAGAAATGGTCGGTGTTAAGACAGCCCGGACCATGTGACATTTTTATGATTTCGAGAAAAGCTAACTTGAAGTGCTCTGCAATTTTCAAAGCATTTAATTTTTTCGTTCAACATTGTTTTCAGAAATGTTAGCTACAATTATCATACGTCAAAGTATTGCCAGGGACTTTGACGTATGATAATTGTAAAAACGCCCTTATTTGGCTGCCTATACGTACATGGTCCTCGCTGACTGAATCGAATAAAGCATTTTTCAAGATTTGGTTCACACTGAACAATTTCGAAATATTTCTTATTCAATTAACAGTTGTGCGTCAAAGTGTGCCATTCTGTTATGAGAATTAGAGCGAGAAAGAGTGTGATGCATAAATTGCATAACATATGGTTGCGTTCAGAATAATAGTGTCTGCCATCTATTACATGCATGAATATGATTGCACGGCAAACATGTTAAAGCATAAACTTCCCATCTTCAATCATCTTAGACAGTATTCGTTCATAGAATCGTCAAATTCGAATTCATTGTCATCGCTACAGTCTAAATCGCACTCTGAAATAATACATTTTGCAATCATTCACACATGTGAAATTTTGTGTTGCAAACTAAATTTCTTTTGCCGAAACGTTGCGGAATACATTTGATGACTCAACTACGTCAAGAACACGGGTGTATGAATGGTATAAGACACTCAAAGACGACCGAGAGATGATGAACAGTCGTTCACGAGGATCGCACAAATACCGTGCATAGCGTTGCCGTGGAATGTGGACTGTAGATACCAAAACACACACCAATCCGTTCACTTATGGGTTTGAACCACTTTAGAAATGGCAATTTAGTTGATTGACACATCCGTTCAGCCAGAAATGCGGATCACTCGAGAACACCAATTTTTCGAAGAAAATCGGGATCTCCACCAAAGCCCAACCTGTATAAGATGGAAGGGTCCATCGATGGTCTTCAATCACATGGCTAGACTGACTGAAGATAAATGACTACTCATGTCGGATTCAGGGGTTAGACATCAATTGAATATAGGCTACCCAAAATCGAAATCAATATGGCGTCATTTGTTTGCCAACATATCATTTGCGAGGATTGAAATCGTTGAAATCACGGAGATAGTATACTTTATTTCTAACTGCATGAGCGATTTTCATATTCCGGTTTCACATGGAGGTGTTCACATTTAACATGGAGTTTGAAGTTCGCCACTATTCGACTATATAACCGGACCGAGTTGTAAACAACAATAATTGACAGAACCAAAATGTCAGTGAACCGCAGCAATATTGGGTACACGGGCAATATGAGGAATTTGACGTTTTAGTCATACCTCTGGTCGGATTTACAGAATGAAAGATTGACACGGAGAGCAATCGAAATCCTGTTGATGCTGTTGGAAAGCACTGTATTAAGATCAGGTTCCACGACTTCATCACTAAAGTAAGTTATATATTTGTTCTTCATTTCAAGTGTCTTAAAGGGGGGACCCCGGTCTGGAAAGTCGAAGAAATAACATTTTTTGTTTTCTGCATTTTTGGGAAGCTTATGCCCTCAGAAATGTTTTCCTAAAGGGATATTTCGATCAATGTCTTAGAATATTAAAAAATATTCATGAGTAACGAATATGATCTTATTTCAGTGTACAATAACAAACGAGTTCATTTTGTTCATATCACTGATACATGAACAAATTTGCTATAATGAATGAATGCGGCAATGAGTGGAGTTCATAACTTCGCTGTTATTTATACTTTGAATATAAAAAGCAACAAATTGATATTCAACACATTCGAAACGATATTCGTTCAGGCATTGATTTTGAGTCAAAAATCAAAAATAAAACAATTAGTCAGGCTGGACCATTTAGAGAATAAAAACGCCAGAGTTCCATGAAACGAACTTTGCAAGAAATAATCGCTCATGATTTTGTTTGGCGAGATGGTAACAACGGCATAAATAAAAACCAACCGCACACGGCTGCCTCAGGTTAAAAGTATACAACAGCTGATATTCATTTGGCTAAAATGAAAATTCAATTATGGCATCTTGAATAATCAAGACGAAAATGACACTGGATGGAAGAATAACTTTCCAAACATATTGAAGAACAAAAGTTCATTTGTTCATATTCACTGGTTGTCTGGATCTGTCATTTTGATTTTCGTTTAGAATATACAGGTTTTCGATGCAACCTAGCCCGAAAATATTGGAGAGTTACAGCCAAAAGTATGAAGTTACCTCAAGGGATATAGTAAATATTGCGATACGAATCTTTAAACGCGTTTTTTCTCAAAATCACGTTTTCTCAACGGGTGGTATCGATATTTCAGGATCTACTCGACCGATTTGGCTGGAATTTTTTCAACCAAAATAAGCCACTATTTTGACAATTTTTCGATTTTTTAAAAACCCCTATGTAACGCTTTAGGTATTGTCCTCAAAATATTCATTGGAATTCGTTCTGCAGAACCCCGTTGCTTCAGGACCGATACCACCAGCAAGATACCAATTTTCAGACAACATCTACGCATCCGGCTGTCAAAAGCGTAATAATCATTATTCGTGCACTCAAAAAATGGAAAACACATCTTCAAATATACCTTAAACATCCGAAAAAAATCACGAAAATCCATTATTTTTCGACCTTCCAGACAGGGGTCCCACCTTAAGCGAAATCAGTGTTTCTTTAATACAGGGCCATGTAAAATGATTAAATGTGTATTGTTCTGTTACTAACAACTACATAAACTATGCATTTATTGGTACAAATTGTGCTACTCTTCTGTATTTACTACCTGTACAGAAGAGTAGCTCATTGACAAACGAAAATTGTCGCAGTTCAAGTGCTGCCATCGGACACTTCGCCGTCTCATACCTTAATAAATCTGTTTACCGTACAATGTAACAATTTTTTTGAAATAGAAACCGAAATATCACCATCGCGAATGTGTGACGACTATGGCGAACGAGTTGATATCATGCTCCGGAAGAACCAGAGAGGTGACGAGATTGCACATATTTTAACATTTCTAATAAGGTTCTTTTATTCATAAATCTTTTAAATTCATCCTGAAATTCCTGAAATATGGCAGGAGTCTTAAAACTAGTAGAGTTAAATTTCCCAGAATATAAAAAAACCTTTCTTTTGTTGTCCGATAGACACAACCCACAGAACAAATGAATCGTTGCAATTGACTTATTGTCTCCACTAGAACAAGTTTATTTCGCCGCGCCTATTGGTTGATTTTTTTTTCTTTTATTATCAGCAGCAGGTACCAACAAATGCGAAACCAAGCACAATGTACGATATTTCTCTCCGCCCACATTGAGCATTTCTTTTTCCGTTTTACGTATCTTTCTGCCCATTTATCATATATTTTTGCTTTATGTTGTTCTAAACACATTTTTACTGTATGACCTTCTAAAGAAAAAGGACCGATAATGGTTTTTTTCTCTCCCTCATATTTCATATTCCATGTTCCAAGGCGATAAATTTTCAAAGCCCTAGATTAAATGTAGTTGCATCTGCTCCGTTTTTTTTTTTTTGATTTTCTTCTAACGGACATAAACTTATTATTTTACTGGAGCTAATTACCTGCACACCTTTTAGTCGAGGATGAAGATTTATGATAGACAATTTCACACCCTCTGCTAAATTCCAACAATTTTAGTTTGAAAAGAAATTATATTACGTTCAACAAAACTGTCACAGAATCTAGTGAACATCGACTTGACCTTCAAAACTGTCTCGTTCTAAATGGGTAACTTAAATATTTATTTAAGGCGGTATTCTAGTGTAGAGGCATGAATTTCGGAAAGAATATAGTTTTTTAATATACATTATTCCATTATTTGATTCTGCATCTTTTAACATTACAACAAGAACTAAACAAAAACAAAACTAAATTAGAATAATTAGAAAATGCTGAAGTGAGAGGGTTCAAGCAAAAGTTGTACCATGGCGTGCACGATTGGTAATGGTAATCTGAAACAAAAAAAAATGAAACAAATTTTTAATCGGTAAAGACGCCGCTAAGGTATGAACCTTGGACAAGTGAAAAAAAGTTTTAGGTGTACCGGAAAATTTCTTCGGTTAGACAACAGATGGCGTAACTTGATTATTATTCCAGCGAATCAAAGTTACAGAATTCGTTGGAAAGCTACTGTCATTGCGCGTCTTTTTCAGTATATGTCGAAAAGTTGAACAACATAGTTTTTTACCATTTCGAATATGTCGAATTTCGTACCAACGAGAGTGTTTTTGTAGGGAGTGTTACTTCACTACTTCAATATGAAGAAAAAAAGCTGCGGAGAGTCATCTCATTTTGGTGGAAGTTTATGGTGACATGCTCCAACTGAGCGAACATGTCAGACGTGGTTTGCACGGTTTTAAAGTGGTAATTTTTTACTTGGAAGACGAAGAACCGGAACGCCAAAAAAGTTTAAAGATGAAGAATTAAAGGCTTCACTCGATCAAGATACGTCACAAACGCAACAAGAACTGGCAGATACACTTGGAGTAGCTCAGCAAACCATATCCGATCGTTCAAAAGCAATGGGAATGATCCGATAGATTGGGTGACGTATGAATTGAAGCCACGAGACGCCGAACGCCGTTTTTCACGAGCGAACAACTGCTCCAACGGCATAAAAGAAAGGGTTTTTTGCATCGAATCGTTGCTGGCGATGAAAAGTGGGTCCATTACGACAATCCTAAACGTCGGGCAACGTATGGATACCCCGGCCATGCATAAACATCGACGGCCGCGCGGAATATTCACGGCCAGAAGGTCATTCTGTCTATTTGGTGGGACCAGCTGGGTGTGGTGTACTATGAGCTGCTAAAACCGAATGAACCGGAAAAAACTGTCGTGAAACCGGTCAAAACATACTTGGAAACAGTGAAATGGGAGGTCCTATCCCACCCGCCGTATTCTCCAGACATTGCTCCGTCTGATTACTACCTTTTTCCATCGATGCAAAATGGCCTGGTTGACCAGCACTTCTCCAATTTTGATGAAGTCAAAAGTTGGATCTATTCGTGGTTAGCGGAAAAACCGGCCGATTATTTCCGCAAAAGGATCCGTGAATTGCCAGAAAGATGTGAAATTTGCATTTTTGCAGAATAAAGCATTAATTTTTGAAAAAAACGAAGAAACTTACCGGTACTCGTAGTAGAAGGGTCTGAGTGTAGAGGTACGGACGTAAACTTGACGTAGGACTGTGAGGACAATTGTTTTTGAATTGAGTTTTTTGTAACTGTTCTGAAATCCAATAGTTTAACTACACTGGAGTCGCTTTTTACGCGGGGGATATATGCCGAGTAAACAAAAACCGCGTAAATTCCTAAATCCGCATGAAAAACAGTGTAAATTCAAAAATCCACGTAAATTCCGAAATCACGTTAAAAGCGGCTTCAGTGTAATTCAATACTCCAAAAGGTGGCACTGCAAATACCGTTTGATATATGAACTGAACTGAATACAAACGTGATGTGAGATTTGGAGTGGTAGAAAGAACTCGTTAATCATTGATACCATCCATTTTCAAATGTAAACTGTTGAAGAAAAATCAGATAGATCAAGGATTCTCAAAGTGGTCTCGGTCGGTTTCTCAGCGTTCGACATGAACCGAAACAGGTTTTGGGGGTCGACGAGGTCTAAAATTCGATCCTTATTAATTAATGCAAGTTCTTATTTGAAACTGAGTTGAGTTTCGTTACGTGATCCAACTTGTTATAAGAATGACTAATATTTTAGTAGGAAGTATTATTCTACTTTTAGTACTTATAGTACTTTTCAAACACTCAACAAGATGATGGGTGTGCACAAGTTCGTACAATATGCATATGCATAATGCATATTTCGTACAATATGCGTACAATATGCATAATGCATATTTCAAAAAGTTACGCTGAAATAACTCAATTCCCCGTAATCAGTGAAAAACTTTAATGTCCCATGAGAGGGGACAGCCGAGTGCAAAGGGTTAACTCTTTGGGGTCATTTGTCTGCTCTCAGCCACCACTATACTAATCTTATACTCTACGCAACAACTTACCAGTTCACACTTTTTAGAAACTAAATTTAATTTCTAGTGACCTTGTTCACAAATCAAAAAGGCGCTTCTCTGAATAAAAAATAACGGTACCCAGTATAAACAAACTTGCTACCCATACTTGAGGAAAGCCTTAATGTAAAATTTAATGCGTAGCGGCAATGTGTAAATGTAAAGACCATTGTTCTGTATGTTCACACAGAAAGATTAAAAGTGGAAAGCGGAAAGATAAGAAGCGGATTATTTCTGTGATATATGCGAAAATAAGGGCTGCATTCTAGGGACTGTTTCGAAAGATATCACGCGAAAAAAATTCTTTATATGAAAGTAACACATTGAAACACATGTTTAGTAAATACTTATCTGAAGTTTACAAATTATTTTGGGTATTAAATGAAATATACCTAATGCATTGCAAGTGTGTTTGATTGTTGAAACGATTTTGAGACAATTTTCATTCAAGATTTTTCTCCAATTGCAGAGAATGTGTATATATTATGTAGAAAATAATATACATATTTGATTTGATATTAGTTTGAAATTTTTGTTTAAAAAGCGTTTTTTTTTCACCCGAATATCCATTACCATTTTTGCTTAACAGAAACGGAACACGGAGCTCAATGTTGTCAATGTCGAATTGCGTGGCAATGCTACCACATTTGCACAACTTCATTCGACTTGAGTGAACTTGAGGATGCAAAATTGCAATTCGTTACGATAACTTTGTTTCGTTCGAACACACGCGCTGTTATGTCATGACAATGCATTGAGTTTTTCAGTATCTGCTTTGCTTATGATAGCGTCTCGCAAAGTAATATATTCTTCCTTATGCCGCTTTTGTTGATTGTATCGTAGGAATCGCAATCGTTCGTGTGGTTGTGTTTTATGAGGATAGCGTGATTGTGATTTTGTAATTCGACCAAGTGCGATTTGAAGTACCATCGATTGGGGTGAGAATGGGTCAAACAAGGTAGTTTTCGAGCTTTTTGTTGATTAACTATTTTAAATTAGAGTCAAACGCAATTCTGATTACGTAGATATGTTCTCTAATGATGAACTTACGAGTGTTCAGGGAATTGTTGAATAATATTAATTTTTCACTGAACTGCGATTAAAAGAAAGTTGAGCCAGGTTACCCCTTAGAGGGGGGACAATTGGTAAAACCGGGAATATTAATTTCTATGAAAAAATATGTTTAGAAATCTATTTCCCAGTTGTTTCAAGATAAATGACAACATGTAATTGTTTTGAATGATTATTTGAGTTACGAAAATAGTGTCAATTAACGTAGAAGTGCGATAAAAATATTTATTTGTGAAGATTTTTCTTAAATCTGTCGTCGACGATGTCTTCTGCCTTGATGCTAAAAATATGTTTAATCACTTTTGTCTCAAATTCCGAACAGCAAAATGCAATTAAAAAAAAAACAAAACTTTTGAACTACTGGACCGATTCATATGATCGATAAGTCAAATTAAAGTCAATTAACAAGTCTTTTCTGAAAAAATGCTATGCTAGCAAAAAAAAATTGATTTTGCTCTTGTAATTATTGGTTGTATTTGTTTTTTTTATAGTTTACATGGTTTCGGGACCGCTACATCGTTATCGATACCTGTAAATGATGTTAAATTGAAGTCTATAACCCAAGCAATGTCAGAGTTTTTGAATATTAAATTATTTATAACATTAAAGTTCAGTAAATTAACATTTAAAAATGAAGTGTTCGCAATTTGAATCATGCGTAGAAACTTGATTAATATTCCAAACACTAATATGAATAAAGATTTCTGCATAAAAAATCATTTTATTTCATCCATTTATTGTAGATTCTTACCATTTCTAGCACTTAACATGAAAACAACAAACAAAATAGTTGAAAAAACTACAAAAACTGAAAAATTGACGATGTTTGATTTTTACAGAATTTGCTAACGCAATCATTTTATCGTTGGATTTGACTGACATTTTTTTGCAAATGTCTAATATTATAAATTATAGGCTGCATCGATACCTATAACCTGCTGTCAAAATGCAGCTCAAAGAATGTCTATGTTTTCATTATTCAATTCCTGTTAACATAAACGTTTATTAAATTTACATTCAAAAATGAAGTGTTCGGAATATGAGACAAAACGATATTCATTTGTATAATATATATGCTAGAGCCAATATGAGCCAATATGAGCGAGCGAAACAGGCGAAACATAGTTTGCCAAATACACGGCCCAGACAGAGAAAACTATATATTCTCTTTCATGCTTGTTTTTCCTCCTAGAAAACATCTTCAACTTCCACCATGAGATGTATGATTATCACGCCGTTGTGTAATGTTGTATAACTAGTAGCTATGTATGGACAGCGTGGTCGTGTGAAACAGTTACTGACGGCCTTGGTTCGATCCCCATTTTAGAGGATATTTTTTCTCAAATTTTCATTTCTAAGCTTATTCAGAATGACATGAAAGAAAATCAAAACTGTCTTTTTCACTACAGCTTTCACAGTGAACCATATAGGGATTCAGAAAAATTACCTAATTGTCTAATTTGGTACGCTGTACAATATTTTCCATAGTGCTGGTGATACGATTTGGGGCCACTTCTTACGAACACGTGAATACGATACAATCCACGTGAATTTTTTTTTTTTCTTTCTGTATTATAGTGACTTTCAACGCTTCTGGCTGGTTCGTCACTTTTACCTTCCATTTTGGAAGAATGTCGGGAGTGAGAATTTAACTCGTGATCTTGAGCGTGAGAAGTATGGATGTTACCTCCACGCCAGATCGGCTCCACATCCACGTGCATTGAGGAAAATAAAAAAAATATTAAAAAATAGAAAAGGAAAGAAATTTGAAACAAACAATCTATTTGATATTTTCGTACCACGCTGTTCCCAATGCTTTCTGAAGAAAAAATATTAAAAAAACACGCGCGAACAAGGTTTTTTTCAGTAATTTGATTTTTTAAGAGAAAATGTTTTTATAACATTTCTCGATACAACATAGTTGGATGCAGTTTTAGTACTTTTTAAATTTTTATCTCGAAACTATAGCGTGGAATAAATTGAAAAGTACGTTTTCATCATCGATCTTTTGGTGAACCACAAAGAAGTTGAAAAAAAAATCTAAATTTCTTCTTTAGTACCCTATACAATGTTTTCTAGAAAGCTGGTTACTTGGTTTGGGGCACTTTTTACTTCCTTATCCAGCCAGGCCCTTAAGGTTCAACCCAAAAAGTTTTTGGAGACATGTTGATACATAGAAGATCGAATCTAGTTTGCCATTTGTCATGATTGACGAACAAGACGAAACCTCTACCATCTGTAGGAGCCTTAAACGACTGCGACTATTTGGTTGATGTATTGTAGTGTAGCTTCTATAATACCTGACATAACTACATCACTTATTCTGTCAACAATTCAGTCATGTTTTCGAAACTGAAAAATATACTGACAATCTCATCCAAAACGCAATTGAAAATACCCTATTTCTTCCTGAGATTGGTCCTCATTGTAAAGAAATGAAAGACGTAGTCCTACGTCTAAAAAGATTGAGGACCACTGGGCATAAAGGTATCAACGTTCAAAACCTTACACTCCAAGTGTAATGCTCTCGTTTTAAAAACAGGAAGTGGGTTATATCTATGGTATAACCGCAAGGGTGACGTAGGACTATCGTTGATTTAGAGATCATTTTTTTGAAGTTGAATCTCAATCCATTCTGAATGAATGAATAAATGAATATTTGGGGGACTTCGAAAACGAGAGCGTTACGTTGGAGGCACAAGGTTTTATGCATCCAATATAGGATACGAAAAATACAAATACGGATACGAAATATGTTTCTTGATTGAAACATATTTGGTCACAGTGTTACATGGATAGAAAACATTCAAATAAACTCTTTCACATGAATGTATTTTTAAATTCCCAGAGGAACTGGCAGTTGATTTTCCAGAAATGATTAGATCTTTCCGGAATTTTCTCGATGCTGAATGGCATCCAAACGAAGAATTCCGCGCGTGTATGTGTGTGTGTGGCGGCTGCTCCGAACTCTTCCCGGGGAACCGTTTGTGGCATCACTCTCCTCCTGATGGATTCCCTTCTGGCCTAAGGTGCACAAACAGGCTCTTGGTGGCACCGTTCATCCGCGCTTTCATGATAAACGAAGAGCTTCACCACAACAGCGACAAAATGCTCCAATCGCTGTTCAATTAGAACTGAGTGGATTTCCGAGCGGCGCTCGCTTATATACCGATTGGTGATTCCAATAGCCTGTTTTGAAAGCAATTTTAAGACTATTGAAACAAGTTTTTGGATCAAAAAGTAACAAGTATAGAACGCGTAGACATTTTATCTTTCGAATGAAGTGTTTATCATACCATTTCGTTCAGTTGTTTAGGAGCTATTAACGCTCAAAATCTCGGTCTCCGGCGTAACGCTTTCGTTTTCGAAACTTTGATTTTACACCCCGGTATAGAAATGAAAGACGTAGTCCTACGTCAAAAAAAAATGGGTGGGTTATATCTATGATATAACCGCAAGGTTGACGTGGGACTATCTTAGCTTAGTAACCATTTGTATGTATTGATTGCAGTTTGCATGTATTTGCAATGGCGATTTCCCCAGACACCTTGGTTTAGAAGTCTTTATAGGTAATCAGATTTCAGTCGGAACAAAAATACTCCCGACCTGCATGAACTTGCAATCCCAATTTCCCTGGACACCTTGTTTCTGAAGCCTGTGTTGGGGAAACATATTTTGGTCGGAACAAATTGCCCTCGACTTGCATGTATTAGCAATGCCAATTTTCCCTCGCTCCATGGATTTGAAGTCTGTGGTAGGGAAACACATTTAAGTCGGAACAAAAATGCCCCCGAATTGCATGTATTTGCAATGCTAACTTTCCCACGCTCCTTGGACTTGAAGTCTGCGTTAGGGAAACGCATTTCGGTGGGAACAAAAGCTGCCCCTACTTTCATGTATTTGCAATGTCGATTTCGCCAATGCTGCTTGGTTTTGAAGTCTGTGTTAGGGAACATATTTCGGAGAGAACAAAAGTCCCCCTACTTTCATGTATTTTCAATTCCGATTTCCCCAACGCTGCTTGGTTTTAAAGTCTGTGTTGGGGAAACCGTAAATCGGGCCAATCAAAACGAGGCAGTTAGGGCGTTTAGATAACGCTTAACATTTTACAGTTATTCAATTATTTATCTAATGAAAAATTACATTTTATTAATTGCGGTAGATGCGTAGAAATATTCCCTATCAATTGATGCAAACAATTTCCGATCCAGTAGAAAATGTTCGAGTTATAAGCATTCGAAATCTTGCATTTTTTCCTGCATGTTCGATGTTTATGTTTTCATTTTACCCCCCATATATTCCGGTTAGACGTAGTCCCACGTCAATTTCGAACTTACACCCCGATACAGACATGAAAGACGTAGCCCTATGTCAATACCGTACATATTATTGTATAATTCCTGACATATTGGAGTGCATTGTTTCCCTGATTTGCAACTAAGCGCTAATTTTTAAGTTTCTATTTTTCCAAAACAATTTTTTTGACGTAGGACTCTGCTTTCATTTCTATACTGGGGTGTAAGTTCAAAGTTTCGAAAATGAAAGCGTTACGCCGGAGAACGAGATTTTGAGCGTTAATAGCTCCTAGACAACTGAACGAAGTAGTATGATATGCACTTCATTCGAAAGATAAAATGGCTACGCGTTCTATGCTTGTTACTTTTTGATTCAAAAACTTGTTTCAATAGCCTTAAAATTGCTTTCTAAACAGGCTATTGAAATCACACCAATCGGTATAAAAGCGAGTGTCGCTCGGAAATCCAATCAGTTATGATTGCGAAACGAATGGGGAACCATCGCTGGAATGAATGGATGTTTCCCTAACACAGACTTGAAAACCATAGAGCCAGGGGAAACTAGCATTGCAAATTAAATGCAAGCAGCGGGAACTTTTGTACTCGTTTGCGTTTTTGCAAATCGGAATGTTTCCCCAACACAGACTTCAAAACATGGAGCCTGGGGAAACTAGCATTGCAAACTAGATGCAATTAACGAGTACGTTTGTACTTGCGCTTTTGCAAATCGGAATGTTTCCCTAACACAGACTTCAAAACCATGGAGCGTGTGAAATTGGCATTGCAAACGAGATGCAAGCTGCGAGTACTTTTGTACTCGCTTGCATTTTTGCAAACCGGAATGTGTTTTCCCAACCCAGATTTCAAAACCAATAAGTTGGGAAAATCGGCATTGCAGATCTTGGCAGTACTTTTATGCTCCAATGCATTTTTACACTCCGGAATTCGTTTTGCTAACACGGTCTACAAAAGCGGGTACAACTTCTACGCATACCGTGTGATGATTAGGCAAAATGTTGATACCTATTTGCTGCGATAACCACTACCATAATACATGAATTGACAGGGATTTGTTTGCAATTGAATTCGTAAATTGTTTCATTCATTCACTAGTTTAATCAATAATTTAATCAATACATACAAAAGATAGCTCTGCGCAGCAGCGATATCGTACCCAATGAGGAACATCTGAGGTGCGATTATTTCTAATTGAAAAAAATTAGTGGGTTATATCTATGATATAACCGCAAGGTTCACGTGGAACTACCTTAGCTTAGCAATCATTCGTTTGTATTGATTAAATTCTTGATTGAATGAAACAGTTTCCAAATTCAATTGAGTTCAATATATTTGCTCTGTGAGTGAAAAAAATGAACAAATGCCGTGTAAAGTCAATTCATTTATTGTGATTGATTGTTCTTCGTTACGAGTAAATTTAATGACGGACCTTTTACGTTTGGTATGATGGCTAGAACAAAATATATGTACGGAAGAATTATCAAACGTTTGATGAACCAGCCTAAGGCTGAAAATCTTTCCAATAAAGACAAAAAAAAAATTATCAAACGATTATTTTATTTTACATTTCCCTCTGAAGTTTACATCCCAAAAGTGTACATACTTCTCGAATCTCGAATTTGCTTGAAACTGGGAAGTTCATTCGCTTCTAGTGGCTGCACGATTTTCCCAGGTTCCTAAGTTTAGAAGATCATGTTAGGACAGACATATTCCACTCTGCACAAAGGCAAGCGAGGACAAAAGTACTCGCAGTTTGCATTTATTTGCAGAGCCGATTTCCCCAGAAACCACGGTTTTGAAGTCTGTGTTAGGGAAACACATTTCAATCGGAACAAAAATACCCCCGATTTGTATGACTTCGCAATGCCGATTTCCCCACGCTTCATGGATTTGAAGTCTGTGTTAGGGAAACACATTCCAGTCGGAACAAAAATACCCCCGACTTGCATGAATTTGAAATACCGATTTCTCCAGGCACCTTGGTTTAGAAATCTCTATTAGGGAACACATTTCGGTGGGAACAAAAGCTCCCCCTACTTTCGTGTGTTCTTTTTCTTCTTTTTGGCTTTAAGAGGGTTTAAACTTTTCAGTTCACTCGCCTCTAGGCTCTTTCGTGTGTTTGCAATGCCGATTTCGCTGCTTGGTTTTAAAGTCTGTGTTAGGGAACATTTTTCGATGAGAACAAAAGCCCCCCTACTTTCATGTATTTGCAATGCCGATTTCCCCAAGGCTGCTTGGTTTTGATGGCTGTGTTAGGGAAACCGTAAATCGGGCCAATCAAAACGTTGCAGTTAGGGCGTTTAGATAACGCCTAATATTTTACAGTTATTCAATTGTTTATCTAATGAAAAACAACATTTTGTTAGTTGCGATAGATGCGTAGAAATATTCCCTATCAAGTGATGCAAACATCTCTCCTATCCAGTACGAAATGTTCGAGCTATAAGCATTCGAAATCTTTCATTTTTTCCTGCATGTTCTGTGTTTAGGTTTTCATTTTACCCTCCATATATTCCTGTTAGACGTAGTCCCACGTCAAAACACAAATGGTTACTAAGCCAACGGTAGTCCTACGTCAACCTTGCGGTTACATCATAGGTATAACCCATCCATAGTTTTTCCTACTGGCGACGACGTCGGGAGATTTCAACCATGGTTCCATACGGCGGTTCCCATAATGCAAACAAGCCTAGCCCTTTGGTGTGCCGCCGACAAATGGTCGACCGTACGCGAACCGTATACACCGACGGCATACGGTGCTTCTGTATGCGTGTAGTGCGGTAGTCCGGTATTGAAGTATGGTGGCAAAGTATTAAGAGGAAAAAAAAGTGCGAAGCCCAGAGATGAAAAGAGCTGCCGCAACAATGGAGCCGTCGTCGTAGCACATGCTCAACACTAACTTGTTCTTCTTTCGTTCTCTCTCTTTGAGTATTCAATTTCCGGCTCTCCTCTCTCGTGGTCCCGTGTTATTCTCTCTCTCTCTCTCTCTTCCTCTCGACGACGAAGATAGCTTCGGAGCAGCAGAGCACAAAAGCAAAAGCAACAAAAACAATCCGAAAGGGCACATATTCGAGGAAAACGGGCCAAACACGGTACACACCGGCAGCAGCATAAATTAGAGGAAGAAGATCAATTGAAAACGAATCCGGGCGACACCTCCGCCCCCGCAGTCTCTCGCCGATGCCGATCTTTGGAGCACCGAGCACGAGCAGAAAAAGTCAGCCAGTAGCGAGACGTCATAAACATTAGGATATAGGTGTACATGTCAGCAGGCGGAAGAAGACAAAAACAAGGCAAGAGGGAAAAACGACCTGACCGTGATGGGCGATCGGATTGGCATCGGATCGGCGCGGACGATGGTAACGATGTGGAATGGGTGGGTTTTCAGAATGGAAGCACACGGCGAAAAGGAAATTAACACACAGCGAGGCGACATATTCGTGCTCTGCGTGGGGTCGACTGTCGGTGCCGCGTCCATGCTAGCCACGTGAGTGTGTGTGTGTGGGTGTGTGTGCGTACGTACGGACCGCCGTATGAATGTTATGTTTTCATTCGTCTCGAGGGGGGTTTGGTGGAAAACAGCTGGTGGCTGCTGGGGGGACGTGTGACGTGTTATTATTTAATTTTTAATTTACGCGATCTGGAAATGAGTAGGATATATGCAATAAATTATTTTAATTTGATTTTTATAGAAATTATTAATGTGGGTTTTCGGCGAACGAGAATGTCTTTCCCTTTTTCACCACGTGAATATGAATGGTTCCAATTGGCCGCGCCTATCCTCGGCATAAATTGGCGTCTTTAATTATAATAAACGATGATTTATTCCAATCGAGCAACGGAAACTTCGAAGTTGTCAGAGTACTAAAACGAGGCGTGGTAATTCGATAGCGAATCTATCAGAACACAATTTGTTTGACGAGACATATGCTCCTGCCGACAAAACGATAAATCTCGACTGAATGCGACCGGCAGAGTTTATTCGGGGCGTATATGTACAAGTTGAGTTTTCATAAGGCATTAGAATTGCTGATGAGACTTTATTGCGCCGGAGCAAACGCAAATCGCATGATGACAAAGTCGAGTTGGGGCCGTGGCATGCAGAATTTCTCATCATGAATCATGCAAATTCGCTTCACATCGTTCCGTTTTCCGTTGGATTTCAGCCGACGGCGAAACGATGGGCTGAACATAATTGTATATTTTCGGAATCAAATTTGGTTTTGGATGAAATTAACTCGCTCGCTCGCTCCGTAGGAGGGAGGTTATTTATCCAGCAGATAGCGCTTCCAGCACAATTTAAATGAGTTCATTTACATATGGACACGGATATACACGAAATGTTGTGCCTGTGGTGGGATTTCCTCAGAACTGGAAGCTGAATTATTTGGTTGTTGTTATTAAGCTTTATCGTCCGATAAGAGACGGCACAACACTATGCCTCATTACTATTCAACATCCCAGAAATCTAAATAAAGGTGTTTCATAACTGTAGAATCAGATTTAAATTGTTTACTCCTTGACAAACGCAACACAAATTTCGCATGAACTACAGTTAATGCGTCGGATCTCCTATTTATCAATCAGTTAAAAAAAACTACAACGAGTAAACTGGTCATTGCTTGTTCGGTAGTATATATTCGGGAATCTACGTTCAGTTATTACTGACAAATTATAGAGCAAAGTTCATCTGTATGTATTGAAACGGGACTGAAAACACAACATTAATGTTCAACAGTCGGAAACTACAAAAGGTCAGGTGTCACAAAAGTTCCTTACTGACAACAAGTGAATTCAACTCAACAACTGTTTCCTCGGCTCACAAGTTACCAACGCAGCAAGTCGTAAAATAACAGTGGGGTTATTGTTTTCGCGCCACGTTTAATTTTTCTTAGAAAAAAAGTTTATATCTCTTTATGACAAATAGATAAAGTGAAGTGTTGATGAATAGCTTTAAATATTAATAGCTTTTCCCTTCGGTTTTCTTCTATTAGATCTAGAAAATAGTAAAGTGCTGGGTAAAATAGTTTTAGAACATAGGTTATGTTTTAGGAAATATCATTAGTAATAGTGTAAGGTGTGTGGATATTTTATGGACATTGAAGAAGATTGTTTTGCTGGATTCGAAGACTGTCTGAATGAGAACGTGTTTTTGAATCGAAGTAGAGATGTCTACCGGATGTCTGGAGAGAGACGACGCTTAGAACTGGACGATGACGATAAGGCAAGCGAAATGAAAGGTAAAAAGAAAAAAGAAATGGCATATGCAAAAGAGAAAATGGCGGACAAGGGCAATTCAGGGTCAACTGTGAATCACTGTGAAAGTATATTACAAATTATAGAAAATTCTGGAAATTCCGAACGAAGCAACAAAATAAAATCGAGTCGCCATAACGAACCAAAAATAAACAAAGAAAAAGATAACTCACAACTCAACACCAAATGGATTAAAAACACCACAAATACGATTTTTTTCAAAGAAGAACAAGATAAAGAGCAAAAACCAATTCATCCGATGGAACTGGCTAAAACTCTTTACAATGTGGGAATTAAAAAATATCCAGAACTCAAATTTGTAGGATATGGTAGATTTAGAATAACGTTTGACAAACCAAAAGAAGCCGAACCATAAATAAATTCGAAAATTCTCGTAGACGAATTTAAACTACATATTTACGTCCTCAATATGTTTAAACAAACCATAGGTGTAATCAGAAACATTCCACTATCTCTTACAGAAGAAGATATACTAGAACATATCCTTTCAGGTAGCCTTAAGTTAACAAAGGTTGAACGTATTAACAGATGGACAAAAGAAAAACTGATTCCGACATATACCGTTAAAATTTATATTGAAGGTCAGGTAATTCCGGAAAGTGTTTCAATCTTTGGGATAAATGCCAAGGTTGAACACCATGTTTACCCAGTAAGAATGTGCACTAAATGCCTAAGATATGGTCATAAAGAAAAGGTATGCAAATCAAACCAAATTCGCTGTTCCAACTGTGGTTTAGAACATGATATGAAAGAATGTTCTTCATCACCACATTGCTTTCATTGTCAGAGTCCAAACGCGGCAAACTTTAAGGATTGCCAAGAAAAGATAAGACAAAATAAAATCAACTACATAATGGCAACACAGAAACTAACTTTTTCAGAAGCAGTCAGACAATTTCCAAAAACTTCTCAAGTTCAACATAGGCTGAACTCTGTCGCCGATTTCCCGATACTTCAACACACTGCAAACCAGGAAACGAACCATTCGTCTACCAGGAAACATTCTCTTAACATGTCCGTGCATCAATTGGAATATGAAAACATCAAACGGTTAGTGAGAGAAGAATTGTAAAAACAATTCAATTTGGATGCTATTTTTAATAAAATACAAAAGATACATAATTCTATAACAAAACATACTGCGCAGCAAAAAACACGTAAAGATTCTATTGATTCTGATATTCTCCTAATAAATATAAGCGATCAGATTAAATCTATTATTAACCCGGAATTAAAAACAATGAGCGAAAAAATTCTCCAAAAGCAAAATGGGAATGCAAAGAAACCTAATCTTCATGCAACATAATATAACTAGTATCAGAGCATCTGATACGCGCAAATCACCTAAATATTTCCTTGTAACTAACAATATAGACATTGCCCTCCTTCAGGAAATTTGGATAATACAAAATGAAGAATTCAAATTTCCAGGTTATAATTTTATTAAAACTGTGCGGCCATTCGGGTACGGTGGCGTCGGTATTTTAATAAATAATAACATAAGATTCGAAGAACTCCAGATACAACACATAGACCCTCTGGAAGTAATAGCAATGAATACACTGATTACCACACCGGAACTCTTAGTTATTTCAATTTACATCCCTCCGTCACCAATAAATAATAATGACATCAAAGAAACTCTTTGTAAGCTCTTTGAGTTTATAGAAAGATCAAATATACCTACTATCATAGCAGAGGATTTTAACGCACATAGTCATGTCTGGAACGCTCATCATCCTACGTGTCCCAGAGGAAAACTGGTGACAAATCTCTTAGATAATACGCACCTCATAATCTTAAACGACGATACACCGACAATGATAAATCTCCCAAATATCATTCCATCCATCATTGATCTAACGCTAGTAACACCAACTCTAGCGAATAAAATAGATTGGAAAATTCTAGACGAGGAAATTAACAGTAATCATAAAATAATATTATTTGAAATACGAAAATCAATGAACAAATACAACAAGAGCATAGAATATTTGAACAAGAAAAAAATAATTGAGGATATCAACTATATTGACATATAAACATACAAATAAACAAAATCATAGAGATTTTAAGTATGGCAATAAATGAAAACATCATTCCAGATGATTGGAGGACCATCAAAATTATCCCATTAATAAAACAATCAGGTAATCCAAATCATTACAGCTCTTACAGACCCATCGGTATGCTGTCCGTGATACTCAAACTGAACAATTTCATAATTAAGAACCGTCTTACCGATCATATGAACGAAAACAACATATTACCATCATATTCATTCGGATTTAAAAAGAAGGTATCAGCCATCAGCTGCGTAAACACTCTCCTGTCACACATTCACCATACCAAAAGAGAGGGAAATATAATCATAGCTACCTTCCTAGACTTATTAAAGGCTTTTGATAATGTAAATGTAGAGAAGTTGCTTTCGATCCTTGAACAAATAAATACTCCGTTTGTCATAATTAACTGGTTTTTTAATTATCTCAAAAACGTGAAATTATACTCAAATTCAATGATGGCACAAATATCACATCAACCACGAATAAAGGACTCCCGCAAGGATGTCCCCTCTCTCCCGTTTTTTTCAACCTCTATACGGTCAACATACATAAATTAACTACAAGAAACAGAATTATCTTTCAATTTGCAGACGACTTCACAGCAGTCGTTATGGCTAAAAATATTGAAGAAGCCACTATTACAATGAACCGGTTTTTAAATGATATTGCGAACATTCTCAATGAATTGAATATGCAAATCAATGTGAATAAAACAGCATCGGTGATATTCACTAACAAATATCACGCGACTACGAACCTGCAATTGAATAATCACCCTATTAATGTTAAACCATATCTTGAATTCCTGGGTATTTACTTAGATCACAAACTCAAATTTAAAACCCACATAGATATCACAGCTTCCAAACCAGAAGAAGAATAAATATATTGAAAATGTTAGTGAAGAGAAAAAATGGAGCTCATCCAACCACCCACGTAGCATGGTGGTCTCGAAACCCGTAATTCAATCACTGATTGATTACGGATTAACAATAGTTGCTTCCACGTCTAAAAACAATTTCACGACACTTGAAACAATACAACACCTGTATATCAGAATATCAATGAGATACATGAAATTAACTCCCAATCACGTTATTTTGGTAGAAACAGGTGAGATTCCCTTGAAAGAAAGAGCAGAATTTTGGCATTGAAAGAATGCACAAAGTTAATTAATGAAAATAACAGTCCAATTGTTAAATATCTCAATCTGTTTATGAACACAGACTTTACCAGCAAACATTGCACATTTCTAGAAAAAATAATAGGTTTAAATAATCATCACCTTTTACAACTGGCTCGAAAAATACCATACCATCCATTAAACAAATTAGAAATTATTCCAGAAATACCGAATATTTCAAAAAAACAGAACACCCACAGAAATACAAAAAAGAATAGTTATAGAAC
This sequence comes from Toxorhynchites rutilus septentrionalis, assembly GCF_029784135.1. NCBI lineage: Eukaryota > Metazoa > Arthropoda > Insecta > Diptera > Culicidae > Toxorhynchites > Toxorhynchites rutilus. Next base: position 56,555,994 of record NC_073744.1, on the reverse strand, counting down.
TTATAAATACAAAATACACAAATAATTACCACATCTTCACAGACGGATCAAAAACACAAGGGAAAACAGGATACGGAATCTACGACAGACAAGAAAAAACATCCTATAGTGGAAGACTAAACTCATAAATCACAATCATGAATGCAGATTTAATAGCCATACTCAAAGCAATCAACCACATCATTGTTAACAATATAGAAAAGGTAGTGATTTTCACAGACTCTAAAAGCGCCGCACTACTAATTGAAAACACGAAATCAACCGATAACAATAAAGTTTGTGAAATTTTTGAAAAAATAAACAATTCAAATTTGACAAAAATCACGCTCCAATGGATTCCCGGGCACGTTGGAACAAATGGTAATGAGCGTGCAGATCATGCAGCTGAACTGGGAACAACTATAACACTTAGTTTCAAATACGAAACAACATGCTTATGGGAAACAAGATATAAAATTATATCGCTTGAAAAGGTCAACCACTATAAGATAATGCCGAATATAAAATTAAAGCCATGGTTCATAGATTTCAGATTGAGCACAGAGCAAACAATTATTATTTCAAGATCAAGACCAGGCCATACCGCTACGAAAGATAAATTACACAAGTGGGGTCTACTTCCTGACAAAAGATGCGAATTCTGTAACGTTCCAAAAAATGTTTCACACATCTTACACGAATGCACAATTTATAATCATATCAGATTGAAATATCCCTTATTGCAGGGAAACCCTGACATCATAGCTATTCTAGCCAGAAACAAAATAGAAGACCTAAAACAATTAACTGCATTTATAGGAGAAATCAAAATAAGCATTTAGGGAAATAAAATCGATAAACAACTATGAACCTCGGTCGAAATCAGTAAAAGACATTGAAACGTCACAACACTTGGCTGTTATGGATCGACAGGTCTGCGCCAGAAACGAGAAATAAAAAAAAAGTGAATTCAACTATACAATATTCTCCAACTGATGGTTCTTGTAGGGAATTTTCTCGATTTTACTAGTCACTTTTCCGAAATTCGTATCACTTATATAGGAAAACGTGAAAATACGCGTTTTAAGTGAGTTGAAATTGTGAATACCGGATTGCCACCAGGAAAAAGGGACCACTCCACGAGTTGTGTTTCCGCACGACCTACCTGGTGAATAGTTGGAAACCGAAAAGCGCGTAATGCGAAGGCGACTGCTACGATGAGCCAGTGGAATGGGTGCTCACGATGAGTGCCTGCTTGCAGGGGTGATACTCAACGTTCAGCACAATACCCACTGCTTCGAGTAGTTCAACCCGTTTCACACAGAAATGTTGACACGTCTTTCTGGAATGGAACTCGTACTTCAAAGTTGTCCTGCGATCAACTGTCAAGATGTATGCGAGCTTGGAAGCGCGTTCAGTTTTTATTTTCGAAATTGACTAAAGCTGTCCATAGAAGTCCTGTCCATGGGAGTTTTAATTAGTGTCATTCACGCATTAGGTGGGTTTATTATGGGTTCCAAATCTACCGATGAGTTTACTCATCCTGATGGACAGTATCTGAAAATATGAGCGGTTGTTTTCAAGCAATTCAAACCCAGACGTTGTGTTTTTATGAGTATGTTTTTCTGAGATCTAAACATCAACAGTTCGATGAATTTATTACAGCTTCCGAGAAAATTACCTTTATTACAGAACTGACACATGTGATGAAATAACGATAATGTTTGAAATATCGTTTTCAGGGTTTGAAATTTGTTTCCACAAACTAAGACTGTTGATAAACGATAAATGATCTGCCGTTCTACGCATAGTTGTCCCATGTTCCAAAATCAGCAACTGAGAAAAACGCAATCAAAGTTTTGTACCATATTTGTCTACCAGCATTTCAGTTTAGCAATACACCGGGTTTTTACAAGCAGTAAACCATTGTTTAATGAAATGTGAAAAGCTCCCCTTACTTGAATCAATCAAGCTTGTTTACGGGCTTACGGGTTTGTAATTCATGGTCGGACAGTTATGACTAGAATATCCACATGGAACAATTGAACTTGATGTTGTTTTTTTTTAAAAGTAGGGGAAAGTAGGTAAAGACGGACACCCTAAGGTGTAATCTCAATTTTTACACATATATAGCTATCATGATCGCAGTTGTTGTACAAATTGAAACTTCAGATCCTTTTCTATCATAATTACCGTTGATACTAGTAAATTTATTCCAACATTGATGTATTCTGGGTCATTGAAAAAAATGCATCGAAATACTATTTCTTCACATGGTCGGGAAAGACGGACATCTGGAATGGGTAAGACGGACACTAAGGTGGGAAAGATGGACACTTACGGAAAAGTTGTAGTTTTTGTACGTATTTTTGTGTTTTCAGCATTGGGGAGTGTTCTTGAATTACGCTACGATTCGAAAGGCTACTCATGTTGTTCGTGGACAGTTTCATCCTTGGAAGGGAACGACAGAAGAGGTCAAATACATACACTCCATGCAAAAATTTCTGGATTTTTGCGGGCCATTGTCCTCGCAAAGGAAGGAAAAGGATCTGAAATAGCCAACAACCTGTCCACGCATATTTTAAATGGCCTCCTAGGAAGACGATAATTCATTTGTAAAGTTTAATGATACACTTAAAAATATTTCAAAACGAAAGTTTATTTATAAAGCATTAAAAACAATTCATCGATGGTTTTAGTTCATTTGAGTATTTAAATTAATTCAATTTTCAGTGGGAATAAAAAAAAAGAAAAAAGAAGAATCAAGAGCAGTTCTGACAACTAGTTGCAGCAGAAGTAAAGCATTCAGCGTGGAACCATGACAGGCATTGTAAGTATATTGTCCAACCTGTCCCGAAATCTGAATCAGAAAACTGGCTTCCGCATTTCTCGCATAGATTATCAGATGAGGTGTCCCCTTTGCTCTTATTTTGCTTAGGCTTCTTCGAAGAGCGTTGTTTTTGTTCTTTTCTGATGGATTTAATGTCTTTCGATGCTTTCGCCTTCTTCAAAGTGTCAGCGTATTGAGCAGACGTTATGTCAGCTGCCTTTTCTGCTTGGCGTTTTCTCTTCGTGACTCTCGGGGTGACCATTTTCGGTAACGGAAGTATGATCGACGGAGATATTTCAAACACCGGGTTATTGGCCGTTGAGATGCTGTCCGGTTCTGCGAAATCAGCCATGATGTCTTCGGGAAGCACTTGAACTTCTTTATCCTCACAGGAAATGCGATTTACGGTCGATTGACTAGGCGCACCTTCAAGATGCAATCGAAACGTCTCTTCTTCACGAAGAATCTCAGGATCGGGTTGATCAGTCACCGTGGCCGGGGCAAAGTCATCATCGGAAAAAATATTGCGATCAAATGGCCAAATTCCTGTTTTTTCGAACCCATTTTCAGCAATTTCCGTAGTAACCGCCTTGATGAATGCAGGTTTCATGAGCTCGGCAACGTCATATTGGCTGACGACTTTACCTGGATTCTGTTGTAGGAAACGCTCTACTTCCTGTGCGTAGTACGTCTTGAAAGGTGCCATAAAGGATACATCAAGCGGTTGAAGTTTGTTGCTAGTGTGAGGTGGTAAAACTAGAACCTTAATAAAGTAAGCTCTAGCTTTCTCGGTAAAAGCTAGGTTCTTCGTGTGCGACGAGTGGCCATCAATTATGAGCAAGGCAGGACTGTCTTCAGAAGGTTTTACGTGCTCCAAAAAGTGATCGAACCACTCATTGAATATTTCGACCGTCATGTAACCCGATGCATTACAGGTAAATTTGCTTCCACGTGATGCCCCTTTCTTCAAAGCTTCGTGCATCCGCATGCGAAGAAAAATGAAGAACGGCGGAAGGTGCTGTCCGGTTGCGGACATGCACGTTACTGCCGTAGCTGTTTCTCCGCGTTCCGCAGAGACCACCAACCTGTTTTTTGCCTTTCAATGCCGCTACCTTAGACTTCTTCGGAGGAACCTGTAAGAAAGTATGAATAAAAAATTGAATTGATTTTTAAACTAACTACAATGCCAAAACAAATACTAACGGTAAAAACACTAGTCTCATCGGCGTTCAAAACACGATCTGGCATCAATTTGGGATCTTTCAGCGCTTCTTCCAGCAAATCGCAAAACGCAGATACTGCTGGCTTATTGAAGCCTCTGGCTCGGGCGGCAGAGGTAGCTTCAGGTTTACGGAACGACAATTTGGGATTTCGTTTCAGAAAATTGCTTAGCCAAGCTTTCCCAGCCATCTTGGTAGACTTGTTGAACAGGTGTGGCAATCCATTTTTTTCGGCCAGATCAAAAGCAAGCTTTCGAACATTACTCATCTTTATTCCATAGAACCTCTTTTCCAAATCCAACAGATGTTGTACCAGCTCCTCTTCTTGTTGAGAATTGAATACGGAATCCAGTTGGACTTGTGAGGTGGCGAATCAGTGTGAATCTTGCAATTGCGTAACTTCTTGCTGCTGTCTTCACCGGCGATCCACTTTTTACAGCCTTAATGGCTTGTTCCAACTGCTGAGCGGTCCATGACTGCCGGTTACTCTTGCGCTTGTAATTTGTAGGCATCTTTATAGTAAAACCAAATAGTTTTGTTAAATACCCTAGGAAAATACTAGTGTCCGTCTTTCCTTACCTTAATGTGTCCGTCTTGCCCGAACTGGCAGGTTTTTTTTCGAATGACCGTAGCTCTTCCTATAAGCGTTGAAAAACCTCTGATTTATCACAGGATAGCTAATGATGGACTAAATAAACACTTACCCGTTGGAGGAACACGTAAAAAACAAAAAATCACGAACTTTTCGCTATTTTCTACGGAGTAAAAATTACATCGGATGGTGCACCCGAGAAGATAATTTTTGTTTTGTTTTGTTTACAAGCTTGACAGTTCGCTCGCTGGAAATCAACAGTGTGTCTAGAAAGTATTGATACACTTTATTGAAAGTATTTGCATAACTAAAATATTCCAAAAAATTTTAGTTAATGAAATATTAAAAGTGTCCATCCTACCCGCAGTGTCCGTCTTTACCTACTTTCTCCTACTAGGAACAAACAATAAGTTTGTGTTGTGTTTCCCGAGAGATTATACATGAAAACATCGTTTTATAAAGAAAAGAAAAAAATTGCCAAAGAGTAACATGTGAAAATGGTAGTTTCTATCGAGAAGTGGATTTCGCAAATTTTAAAAAGGTTGTTGGAGGCGCCAAGAAGCGCGTTGATGTCATGGAATGTTGAGTATAGTTTTTCTTGGAACGAAATTCGCCGTTACTCAACACACCCTCAAATAAGTTAATCCGTGACCATATATTGAGAACATTAGAAGAATAAAAATGGGTGGGTTATAGCTATGATATAACCGCAAAGTTGACGTGGAACTAGCTTAGCTTAGCAATCATTTGTTTCTATTGATTAAATTTTTGATTGAATTAAACAATTTACGAATTCAATCGAAATTTGCTTTGTGAGTAAAGAGATTGAATAAATGCCATGTAAGGTCAATTAATGCATTGTGATAGATTATGTTCAAGTAAAATTAATGACAGTCCTTTCACGTTTGGTATGATGCCTAGGACAAAATATGTGAACGGAAGAATTATCAAACGATTATTCTATTTTACATTTCCCTCTGAAGTTTGCATTTATCAATTGCACGTACTTCTCGAACCGCGAATTTGCTTGATTTGATGAACTTCAGGCACTCAGTGACAGTGAATAACCGAGCCAAAGCGTTGTGTTCGTACCCGTTTTTGTAATCCGTATTAGGAAAACATATTTCGGAATGCGAAAAAAACACGCGGGTGAGGACTTCAATTTATACTTTTTATGTTATAGAGCCTTTAAACTTGAAAATTCATTCGCCTCTAATGTCTGCTGACTGACTGCTGACTGATGATGAATTAGAGAGGTTTTAAACTTTTCAGTCCATTCGCCTCTAATGTCTGCTAGATTTTCTCAGGTTCCTAAGTTGGTCTTCTACCGTGTTAAGGAAACATATTCTAGTCTGCACAAAGGCAAGCGAGTACAAAAGTACCCGCAGTTTGCATTTATTTGCAAAACCGATTTCCCCACGCTCCTTGGATTTAAAGCCTGTGTTAGGGAAACACATTTCAGTCGGATTTCAGTGCATGAATTTGCAATGCCAATTTCCCCACGCTCCATGGATTTGAAGTCTGTGATAGGGAAACACATTTCAGTCGGAACAAAAATACCCCCGACTTTCATGTGTTTGCAATGCCGATTTCTCCAACACTGCTTGGTTTTGAAGTCTGTGTTAGGGAACACATTTCGGTGAGAACAAAAATCCCCATACTTTCATGTATTTGCAATGCCGATTTCCCCAAGGCTGCTTGGTTATGATGGCTGTGTTGGGGATACCGTAAATATGGCCAATCAAAACGAGGTAGTTAGGGCGTTTAGAGAACGCTTAACATTTTACAGTTATTCAATTGTTTATCTAATGAAAAATAACATTTTATTAATTGCGATAGATGCGTAGAAATATTCCCTATCAATTGATGCAAACATCTTTCCGATACAGTAAGAAATGTTCGAGTTATATGCATTCGGAATCTTTCATTTTTTCTTACATGTTCTGTGTTTATGTTTTCTTTTTACTTCCCATATACTTCGGTTAGACGTAGTCCCACGTCAAAATTACCAAAAGGTCGGTATGATATTGGCTAAATAACGTTGTTGACAGCCAGCTACTAAATTGCGACGCTGGTTTTGTCACCAGTTGGAAAAATAGAAACGGCGCTCATTAATTCGTTAAACATACTTTGCCCGAGCCCGATTTGTTTATGGTTTGGGAAGAATTTCCTTAAAAAGGTCTGTTTTAGATAGCTTACCATCAACACGAATGAACAGTCAGAAGTGCAACGAAGTACTTTAGAATCATTTATTGCCGTTTTGCATCAAAAGCAATGTGATGATTGAGTAATTTGGGATTAATTAATAAATTTCGGAAGGTCATTGTATGGTTTCATGAATTATGGCTTCAGATTCTGGACTGGTCAGCTTGTTTACCAAATCAAAACTCTGTCAAGAACTTATGAGGAGTGATCGTATGAATAGTAGATGTAGCTTACAAGCAGTATGAGTGATTTGAAGAGCTTAAACGAGCAGTATCCTCTGCGTAGAACGAGATACACACTACAACATGGCCCAGTTTGGTCGAAACCACCACAGATGGGTTATTTGAACTGATTGAGAACTGAATTGTCACCCATACAGTGATCGTTCGTCAATTGGACCGGAAAATCAATACAATTATCGAATTTTACTCGCTAACATAACTGTAAAATAACAAAAGAAATACTTCAAATTGAAGATGACATCTATTAGTACATAACGGCTTTGCAGCCCAGTTAACGTACACCATGTTATAGATAAGTGCAGTTGAAGATAGTCCAGTTACAACATGGGCAATTGTACAGCGAAAAATTATATCGATACTAGGAGGATTTTTTTAAAATAAATAATGATGGTTCCACATCATTCCCCTACAAAGGTTTGAGCTGGACGAGTTATCTTAAAGATAATTAAATGTTAGAATTTTCCTTTATAGCATCAAACTGAACCAGTAAGCTAGATAATAAAAAAATAAAAGAAATGGTTTTGTCACAGACATAGAAATGTTACCAAATGAACATTTTGAGGCATTGCGTGAGCGCATTTCATCCATGGCATGCCAAGAAAATTTCCAACCCTAAAAAATCCTTTACCGATCGGGAATTGAATCCAATGCCTATGTCCGTATAAGCCCAGACAGCTGAGCAAACCCGAGCCTAATTCTAGCCAACACTTCAGATAAGATTCTATCCGTCATCACTTCGTCAATCTCACAATAACACTGACTATCGAACAGGTCACAATTCCAAATCATTCTTTAAAAACTCCTTACAAATATTTCGGAATATTCTGAGGTTTGTTGTTATTTTTGCTTCACGGGGCAGTGTATTATACAATCGGTACCCTTTATAAAAAAATGAGTTTTGGGTGCAAGACATCCGGAAGTTCATAGTTTTGAGGTCACTTGCTTGTCTAGTATTATATTGGTGTATATCTCTTCCATATGTTATAGTATTCTGTAAATAATTCGGTGTCATTCCATTCGTCATTTTAGATATAAACGTAAGCGTGCGTGCAATATTTTATTCTCTGACCTATTGACATCCATTGTAGACATTCTATCATAAATCTCCGTGGAGTTCGCCGATCACATTTTAATATCAAGCGCATGGCTTTGTTTTGTAGCATTTGCGTTCGTTGCATTTGTCTCTTGTTTGCAAGGAACAAAACGGATGCACAATAATCAAAATGCGGAGCAATCAATGCTTTGTAGTTCGTCATTTTACTTTCAAAGGTCAGAAATCGATTTATTCTACAGGGGTTTCCATTTCGGGCTTCCGAAAGTATACAGCCCTGCGCTGACAACCAAAGCGTCATATCGTTAGTTGAATGTCTGCCATTTTACAGATTTTTTTTTTCATAGTATAATTTTGTTAAATTATACTATGAAAATGATGAAAACCCGGCAAATGTTTTTCGAGCATTACGGACGGATTTTGGTCGTCATGGACGGCCTACAGAGCACACAATCGCTAATGTAGTGCGTAAATTCGAACAAACTGGATCCGTAGCGGATATTGTGAAACCTGTGCATCATCGTAATGTGCGTTCGGCCGGAAATATTGCTGCTGTTGCTGCCAGTGTGGAGGATGACCCGAATGTTTCGATTCCACGGCGTGCTCAGCAATTGGGCTTGTCAAACACATCATTGTGGCGAATTTTGCATTTGGACTTGCACCTACATCCATATAAAGTCCAACTGGTACAAAAATTAGAGCGTGGTGACCATGGAATGCGTCGGGCATACGTCGATTGGGTGAACGAACAACAGCAGCAAAATGCTGAATTTTCGCATAAAATTTTCTTCAGCGATGAGGCACATTTCGAGCTCGATGGTTATGTGAACACCCAAAATTTCCATATATGGGGCTCAGAAAATCCACATGTGATTGTTGAGAGGCCATTGCATCCGCCAAAAGTCACTGTTTGGTGCGTATTATGGTCTGGTGGAGTCATCGGGCCGTATTTCTTTGAAAATGAGGACGGCGAGACGGTAACTGTGAATGGTGAGCGCTATGGCCGCATGTTAACCGATTTTTTTTTGCCACAAATTGAAGATATGGATACGGATGACATGTGGTTTCAGCAGGACGGCTCCACGTGCCACACAACACGGCCGAACATGGCCATATTGCGAACGAAATTCGAGGGACGTATAATTTCGCGATTTGGTGATGCCAATTGGCCGTCCAGATCATGCGATTTGAACCCACTAGACTTTTTTTGTGGGGTTATGCGAACGACCGTGTCTATGCCAACTCTCCGCAAACTCTTGAACATTTGAAAGACAACATTCGTGAAGTTATGACCGATATACCGCCCCATATGTGTCGAAAAGTCATCGAAAATTACCTGTTCCGGATCAAGGTGTGCGAGGAAGCCCTAGGTGGACATTTGAATGATGTTGTATTTCACACATAATGGCATAAACCAAACTTTAATTTGAAATAAAAGTTTCATCGAAATTCGAGTTCTAAGTGTGTTTTATTTCAATTTACTTTCGGAACTTAAAGTTGGAAAATCCTGCACAAAGCACTCCGTATTGTTGAGCTGCTTTCTTTATTGTGTAGTTTATTGGTTCATTAAAGTGTAGTGTTTCATCTAAAATAACACCAAGATATTTTATTGATGACGCCCTCTCCACTGATTACCCATCAATAGTTATATTAAAGTTGTTACTTTAACAACACGTGTCGATACAACCATGTACTTAGTTTTATTAATGTTTAATTTTAGCTTCTTCCACTTCAACCAGTCATCTAGATATTGCAGTTCATTTTTGTGTAACAATCTTCCAAAGTATCTGTCACAACGAATATTACTGTGTCATCAGCAAACTAGTTCACGTCGCTATAGCTTAACACCTGTTTAATATCATTTATGTACAGCAAGAACAATAATGGCCCCAGAACACTTCCTTGAGGGACACCCAAATCAACTGGTTCCGCCGAAAATTTACAGTCTCTATACCTAGTGATCTGTGTTCGCCCGTAGAGGTAACTCTCAAACCAATTTAATGCAGATCCTACTACAAAATAACTGGAATGCAAATATATTATCATTTTCGACGATCAATTGTTTCGAATGCTCTTCTTAAATCAATAAAGACGGTCAGAGCAACTTTCATTTTCTCGATAGCTTGCTTCCATTTCAATAACAAATTCAGAGCCGTTTCACACGAATGGTGTTTGCTGAATCCAGATTTTTCATCAATTAAAATCCCGTTTCTAGTTATATGCTCCAGGAACTGTTCTTTAACTACTATTTCTAGAATTTTCTCAAACATTGGTAACATGTTAACTAGTCTACGGTCTTCTGGCTTGGACGAATTTGGGATTTTAGGAATAGGTATGACGATAGAATTTTTCCACCTATGCGGACATTCACCCCGGAACATCGATTCATTTACTATGTAAAGAAGATGATCCTTGATAATATCAAAAGCATCTATCAACACTTTTTTGCTGACATCTTCAACTCCTGCACAGTTTCTTAAATCTATCACCAACTTGTGCTTCCATGTCAATGGCTCTGAAACATCTCAACTGGGAAGACAGGATAGGGAAAGTAAAGTTAAGTTGTCTCGATGGAAAAACAATGCTTCTGTGGATTTCTTGTACTCTTGGCGTAAAATATTTATTCAGTTTTTCTGCTGTTTCGGTGTCATTGACCGTACCATCATCAAAAACAATGTCTATGTCATTACTGCCGCCCGGATTGCATAAACTTTTAATTTTCTTCCACAGTTTCTTTGGATCATGTTGAATTGAACTAATTTCATGTTGGACAAATTAAGTTTTCAAATTCTTTAATTCACGCACAAAAATATTTCTCCATATCTTGTACGTGTTCCAGTTATCAATGCTTTTAGTACGTTTCGCTTTTATCAGATATTGATCCCCTTTTCGTTCCATGGAAGCCAATTTAGCATTATACCAAGGCTTGTTTCAAATTTGTCCAATGTCAGACATTCTATTAGTCACTAACGACTTCACTGAGGAGCAAAGTGCTTCTTCTAGATTTTTGGCAGCCTCACGAAAAGAGGTTTGTTCTCCAATGTGAATTAGTTTGTTCCGTAAAATAGATTGTAATGTGCTTTTCGAATAGTTGCTCCAACATTTTTTGCGTTTTTTTCTGTTTTATCGCAGAAGCATCTACGTCAAAACGATCTAAAACCATACCAATTGTTTCATGATCCGAAATTTTGCTGTCAATAATAGTCTCGATCACCCCATTGTCAAAATTTGTAAAAAATAGATCAATGGTAGTAGAAGTGGTTCTTGTAACTCTGGTGTGATCAGTAACTCTTTTTTGTTTGAATCCGATGGCTTGGGTGATTGCTTTCAACCCAGCGGATTTTGTATGGTCTGTCCAATCAATGTTAAAATCGCCAGTTATTACAATTCGTTTTTCTTCATGCAACAGAATTTTTTGTAACCATACATCTTCTAAAAATACTAAAAAGTCTTTGTCGCTACTGCTAGGCGAATGGTAAATTCCAGCGTAGACTCCAGACATCTCAGAGCCATGAACTTCTACAGCTAGAAACCAATTATCTCCACTTATATCATTTTTGGTTTTTGTTTAAAACTCAACGAGTTCGGAATGTACATAGATACTCCTCCAGTATGCGCAGATCTGGACAAGCAATTGAACATTGTATATTTAACCACCTTAAATCCGTTTAGATCAGATATTTCCGTTAAGTGTGTTTCAACCATAACTAGTATTTTCGGTTTTGGTTAAATAATAGCAACTCAACTTCATCGAAATGTGTACGTAAACCTGCAACATTCATGGCAGCGATTATCATGCGAGGTCATATTGAAACCGCATTACATCGCATCACAATAATGAAACGAAATGAAATATTAATAATCTTCATGACTCATATTCATAATTCTCAATGACTCAATTCTTTCTATGGTAAATTGAGCAGTAGAACCAATACGACTTGATTGTTAGTCTACTCCCGATACCTTGGAATAAGACTCATAATAATAATAAGACAATGTAAAGAAATCCCAATACCATATCTGTATACTAAAAATAAAGCTTCATGATTTCATGTGTATTTTACCTCAAAATACCATGAAATAGTAAGTATTTTCAACTTGTTTTTTGTTTCTTCCCCATAAACTTCATACTCAAGGTAATCAATGACGATATAATTTATTTTGTTTACCGATCCACATATACTTCATCTACCATTCCACCCTGTTATGTGTCACACTGAAATTCATTAATCATTTTCAGTTAGACAGTTGAACTTCCTAATTTTCTTTTTTTGTTCGTTACCGTTTGACGGCAATGAATACATATAACAAACGGTCCTTTTCAGGGCTACTATTTGAAGTTTCAAAAGAGTTAAGCTAACAGATCTATGAACAATGGAAAGAATTACAAAAAAAAACAGGAAGTGGGTTATATCTATGGTATAACCGCAAGGGTGACGTAGGACTATCGTTGATTTAGAGATCATTTGTTTGAAGTTGAATCTAAATCCATTCTGAATGAATGAATAAATTAATATTTGGGAGACTTCGAAAACGAGAGCGTTACGTTGGAGGCACAAGGTTTTATGCATCCAATATAGGATACGAAAAACCTTGTTCTGAAGAATAATCTTCAGAAGCTAACCTGCTAACTATACTTGATTGACAAATCACAAACCCAAATGTATTATATGGATATTTTATGGATAGAAAACATTAAAATAAACTCTTTCGCTAGAATGTAATTTTCAATTCCAAGGGGAACTGGCAGATTATTTTCCAGCAACGATTAGATATTTCCACATTTTCCTCGATACTGGAAGCCCACCAGTGGTTAATACTAACTCGATAACCACCTGTTAATAGTACTTGATTGAAAAATATTTGGTCACAGTGTTACATGGATAGAAAACATTCAAATAAACTCTTTCACATGAATGTATTTTTAAATTCCCAGAGGAACTGGCAGATTATTTTCCAGCAATGATTAGATCTTTCCGGAACTTTCTCGATGCTGAATGGCATCCTAACGGAAAGAGTTCTGCGCGTGTATGTGTCGATCCTTCGCCGTCCACCTCCTCCAGCACGTTAGGCAACGATGTTGTCTTGTCGATGTCCTCACGAAAAATGAATGTGTCTCACCACCAGAATATCGCTTAAGTATGCTTTTTGTGTGTGATTGAATCGAGAGAAGGTGTGGTTTACGATGGCAATTTGGAAGGCAAACTAGAGGGGAATGAACTCTCTGAGCTCGGAACATTCGGCGACTGAGCAATAATCGATTGCGGGCGCATACAATATTGGATACGGAAATATCCTACTGATGGGGAAGAATAATCTTCAGAATATCCTGTTAATTGCGATTGATTGAAAAACCACAAAACCAAATGTATTTGGTCACAGTGTTACATGGATAGAAAACATTCAAATAAACTCTTTCACATGAATGTATTTTTAAATTCCCAAAGGAACTGGCAGATTATTTTCAGTAACGATTAGATATTTCCACATTTTCCTCGATACTGGAAGCCCACCAGTGGTTAATACTAACTCGATAACCACCTGTTAATAGTACTTGATTGAAAAATATTTGGTCACAGTGTTACATGAATAGAAAACATTCAGATAAACTCTTTCACATGAATGTATTTTTAAATTCCCAGAGGAACTGGCAGATTATTTTCCAGAAATGATTAGATCTTTCCGGAACTTTCTCGATGCTGAATGGCATCCAAACGGAAAGAATTCCGCGCGTGTATGTGTGTGTAGCGATGTCTTCCCTGGGAACCGTTTGTGGCATCACTCTCCTCCTGATGGATTCCCTTCTGGCCTAAGGTGCACAAACAGGCTCTTGGTGACACCGTTCATCCGCGCTTTCATTATAAACGAAGAGCTTCACCACAACAGCGACAACATGCTCCAATCGCTGTTCAATTAGAACTGAGTGGATTTCCGAGCGGCGCTCGCTTATATACCGATTGGTGATTTCAATAGCCTGTTTTGAAAGCAATTTTAAGACTATCGAAACAAGTTTTTGGATCAAAAAGTAACAAGTATAGACCGCGTAGACATTTTATCTTTCGAATGAAGTGTTTATCATACCATTTCGTTCAGTTGTTTAGGAGCTATTAACGCTCAAAATCTCGGTCTCCGGCGTAACGCTTTCGGTTTCGAAACTTTGATTTTACACCCCGGTATAGAAATGAAAGACGTAGTCCTACGTCAAAAAACAACTGTTCTGAACGAAAGTCCTACGTCAAACTTCCGTCTGTGCCCTTAGGCTCATACCCTTCTACTTTTTTTTTCCATACATCCATTGCCACCCCAGTGCACATACATGCTCAGGTTTTTTTAACAATTCGTGTTTTTTTTTAAGAAAAATGGAAACTATCATAAAATATCATGGGACAACCATGCGTAAGCGGCAGTGATGGAGAAAGCTATGAAGAATGCGTGCGTTGTCTCGCAACACTTGAATCATAGTGCCCTATCATCTATTCGGAGCACTGTCCGTGTTTCTACTATCTCTCGATTCACGCAGGGTGTAATTGTTTAATGCTCAATATTATTGACGGAAGTCGATTCTCTGGCTCTCAGGCTCACCAAGGCGACTAAAGTTGGACTCGGAATGTCGCGTTGTTCGTCACGTCACGTTGACAGCTTATTTTGAACATGTCTGTTGCCACATAGACCCGCACAATGACGCGCCACGATGTTTTTCGTCGTTGTGTCGATAGAAGCTGAACACCAGCTTTCAAACTGACCAAATGACGAACACATTCGGAGTAAGTATTTGACCTTCTTCCGGGAACAAAGAAAGCGTTATCAGCTAACAATAAATTATGCATGGCTTCGCCTCGTTTTGATTCAATTCGGCCTGTCTATCTCTCCGGGCGCTTTGTGTTCCATAATGATTTGCTTAGATGTCGCTTCCTTTTCCTCATTCCACGCACGAAACCATTGCTTATCAACGAAAAACAAACTTTTGCCCTCGAATTGCCGAGCTCATTCCGGGCGTATTTATGATTCTAGACACAAAAGCGGAGAGCACGCATCGATTGCTTGATGGATGGTTGTTTTGAGAATTTTTATATTAAATTGATGGCGCTCCCTCGAACACATTTCCAGCACATTCCGAGTTTCCCACACCCTTCACGAAGCGATGGTCGGGGCGACCTGAGGGAGAGGGAGCGGCAACCGCGTCAGTTGCAGAAGTTAAGGGTCGGATCCAAAGTACGCTGGAAATGCGGGAATCAACTTTTTACAGCTGCCCCCCCCATCCGACCGGTTCGAAACGCGGCCCAATCTAATAGTCGTTGCTTTTCCGGTGCTATCCCCCAGGGGGGAGGGGACACGCAGCAAAAAAGTTTCCTTCGTCAAAATTAAAAGCGGACCTCACTCGTACTCTCGGATGGTGGCGATTCGAGGAGGCCAAAAATGACAGCATGGGATCAGCGATTAAAAAGGAAGAGATTTATCGGAGTTTTTAATCTCTCATTTTTATGATTCCGATTCGCTTCGTTCTTGAAGCCCAACCCACGTTTGGGTGAGGAAGATGTGATGAATCGACGGGAGTCCCAAATGGAAGCGTACTCAAGGAGTGCAGGCAAATTTGTCGTAAAGAATATGTATACGGTTTGCAGCTGTCGGTGACATGCGGATAATGAGCGCTGGCGAAGGTTGATTGCTGTATTCAAAGTTTGGGCAATGAATGGGATGGAAGAGAAAACTAGTCTGCCCTGACAGGTCATTGTTTGTTCAAGGATATGTAGTACATTGGGTGATTTGTTATTGTTTAAAATTGACTTTTGGGTTTATCTGTACCCTCAGCAAAGAGGACAAATCGTCGCTAAAGGATGGAAATTCCAGCGTACAAACACGTAGTAAGAAACGCTTAACGCTTCGCATAACGAGACTTGGCATTGATTGGTGTGTCCTCTTCTTCAAATGACTTTTTCAATAGCAGCATGCAAGAATGTAACGGTGTATCAGCTTAACTAAAGAGAACATGGTAAACTGTGCAAGTTGGGGTTAGCCAACTAGTGCACGAGCATGCAGACTCACCGTACGTGCTCAGGGGCGGCCTGGCGATTAGGAAGACCCGTGTTCCACCAGCGTTCCAAGCGGGTTTTTTTGCGGCCATGTTATACACTGATGATCACTTTTTGGCACCAGCGATTCACTATTCGTTTCGTTTCGTGTTCAAATAATTTATTTCACTCGCGATCAGTATTAAAAATTTGCCGCACAAGTGGAATAATCCGGCGTTTTTGCAACCGCGATAACACTCGCGTTTCTTCGTCCGACTCTTTGGAGCGTCCAAATCGGCCACAGGTTGAGATACTAGAGAGCGCGCCCTCTTTTTGAAGCGCGCCAGGATGTTTCCGAGCATGACACTCGGAAGCATTTTCTACGTTTTTGAGAGGGCCTCAACGCACTCAGTGCGTTTTGATACGCGATGAAAATCCATGCCAGACACAAGAAGAACTTGCAGAAATGTTGAGAGTAGCACAACAAGCAATTTCACATCGTTTAAAGCAGACTGTTTTGGGCAAGAAACCCCTTTTCCAGAATTAAGTCATACCTCAGACCCCCATAGCCAAAGGGCCTGGCCGGGTAAGGGAGTAAAAAGTGCCCCCAAACCAAATCACCAACTGTATGGCAAATATTGTATAGGATATTAAATAAGAAATTTTGGCGGTTTATTTGAACCCCTATGTGGTTTGACGTAGGATCGTACGTACTTTTTCGTTTATTTCACGCCATCCTCAAAAGATTCGAGATAAAAATTTGAAAAAAAAATACTGAATGTGCATCTTACTACGGTGTATCAATAAAAAATATCAAAAAAAAATTTCATCAAAAATTTTAGTACTAAACAAATATTGAAATTTTGAAATTTTTTTTTTTGGGAATTAGAGATTCAGTACTACTCTAATTCATATTTAAATGTGTTTCTACGGCTTTTCTAAATATGTGTGTTTTTTTTTCAGATTTTTTTTCAGTGTTGCGCGGTACAAAAAATTTTTATTTTATATTTCCAAAGAGTCTGGCTAGGTAAGGGAGTAAAAAGTCCCCCAAACCAAATCACCAGCTGTATGGAAAATATTGTATAGGGTACTAAATAAAACATTTTGGCAATAGTACCATATATTTGAGTCCTTATATGGTACACCATATGATCTATGGTGAAAAAGGCACGTTTTCGGTTTTTTCACGTCATTCTCAATAGCTTTGAGACAACAATATGAAAAAAAAACTGAAAGTACATCTTACTTAGGTGTATCGATCAATATTTTCAAACAATTTTTTCATCAGAAAATCTAACACTAAAAAATTTTGAAATTATTTTTTTATCTTTATTTTAAATTAAATTTTAATTTTTTTTTATTTTGACATTCAGTACTACTCTAGTTTGTATTCAAATTTCTTTCTACGTCTATTTTAGGTATATGAGATTTTTTTCCGAATGTTTAGAGTGTTTTTCGCGGTACAAAAAAAAAGTATATATATTTTCGAAATTTTGAAAAAAATATTACTCTGAGGCCCAATTTTACTCTAATTTTTATTAAATGCGTTCATATGTGTTGTTTTTTCCACATGTAGCGTATTTTTTCCTTGAATTTTAATAGGGTTGCGCGAAGAAAAAATTGTTTTTTTGCATTTTTAATTTATTTTGAATTTAGAGACCCATTACGGCTCTAATATTTTTTAAATTTTGTTTTTCATATGTCTAAATGTTGTCGGTATATTTAGAGCATTGCGCTGTACAACTTTTTTTCTCGTATCTTAAAATATATGAGATTATCTCATTGGATTTGGAAGGTTTGCCAAATTCATCAGTATGATAGAGCTCTGTGAGAAAAAAATAAAGTCCTTGTGGAAAGATCATTCGGATTAATGAGAAGAACACTTAAAAAAATCCGATTTGCTTTTTTTTTTAATATTTTGATCTTACAATTGAAAACACGAATACAATAAAATAATCGATTTCAAAAAAATTTAAAAAAATGCATACGATGAAGAAAATTATTTTTGTGCGCCGCAATGCTATTAAAAATTCAGGAAAAATTACGCCACATGTAGAAAAAAGACACGTACGAACGCATTTAAATAAAAATTTGAGCAGATGTGGGTCTCAAAGTTATATTTTTTTTCCAAATTTCGAAATGCCACAAAATCTATAACATTTTTTTGTACTGTGTATTTATTTTTTTATTATTAGATGGAAAAAAAGTTTGAAGATATTTATCAATCTAGAAAAGCCGTAGGAGCACATTTAAATATGAATTAGAGTAGTATTGAATCTCTAAATCCCAAAATTTTTTTTTTCAAAACTTCAATATTTTTTTAGTACTAAAATTTTTGATGAATTTTTTTTTGGTATTTTTTCTTGATACACCGTAGTAAGATGCACATTCAGTATTTTTTCAAATTTTTATCTCGGATCTGTTGAGAATGGCGTGAGATAAACGAAAATGTACGTTTTTCACTATAGATCCTATGTTTAACCACATAGGGGTTCAAATAAACCTCCAAAATTTCTTATTCAATATCTTATACAATATTTGCCATACAGCTGGTGATTTGGTTTGGGGGACTTTTTATTCCCTTACCTAGCCAGATTCTTTGGAAATATAAAAAAAACATTTTTTTGTACCGCGCAACATTGAAAAAAATCTGAAAAAAATCACACATATTTAGAAAAGCCGTAGAAACACATTTAAATATGAATTAGAGTAGTACTGAATCTCTAAATCCCAAAAAAAAAAAATTCAAAATTTCAATATTTTTTTTAGTACTAAAATTTTTGATGAAATTTTTTTTTGATATTTTTTCTTGATACACCGTAGTAAGATGCACATTCAGTATTTTTTTCAAATTTTTATCTCGAATCTTTTGAGGATGGCGTGAAATAAACAAAAAAGTACGTTTTTCACTATAGATCCTATGTTTAACCACATAGGGGTTCAAATAAACCTTCAAAATTTCTTATTTAATATCTTATACAATATTTGCCATACAGCTGGTGATTTGGTTTGGGGGACTTTCAATTCCCTTACCCGGCCAGGCCCTTTCTTTGTAAAATCCTATCATTAGATGTTTTTCTTACTGAATAAATATCAATTTTAAAACATTGCAGTTGGTTAAATGAATAAACTTGACATTATTTTTTCACGGAGGCGATCCAGCGTAGTGGTAACATCCGCACCTCTCACGCAAAAGGTCACGAGTTCAATTCACACTCCCAACATTCTTCCAAAAAATGGAAGTAATGTGACAAACCAGCCGAAAGTGTTGAAAGTCACTATAATACAGAAAAAAAACTATTTTCTCAATCATATTCAACAAAATAAATTGAGATAAAATTTAGTAAATATCAAGTGAAATAAATAATTATTAATACAAATCACTCACAAACTATAAGAACATCCAAATCCGGTTCAATATTGGTTAGTTAAGGCCTTGAATCTCCGCGTTCGTTGATTTTCAAATGGTTTCTTCGTTTTCGGGTTGTTTGTAACCATAATGAAGCATTTTTCGTCAAAGTATGATGATGGAAAAACGAGTAGATATTTTTCAGCAATGTCTCTCATCGCAGGATACTGTTTTTCAATGTTTCGTTATAACTAGAACATATGACAACCTTGACTCTGCCGTAATCTCGCAAACTGACGCAAGCGCCAGAGGTAAGAATTTTCAGTACGGGAATTTTTGTAAAATTGCATGTATAATCAGCATACGCGTACATTACGAAAATCTGATCTGTACAAAATGTGTATTGTTGATGGAAAAACATTGCCATCGGCTTGATATTTGAAAAAAATGCAGTTTTATCCAAGCTATGCCACCAACGCCAGTTTGTTGTGGAAACAGCAAATTAAATCGCTGTTTCCACAACCGATTGGCGTTCATCCATCAAAGTATGCAAGATTTCCAATTATTTTCTCCAACATGCTGCCGTTGAGCGAAGCATCAGGAAGCATCAGGGAGAAGAATTCACACCCTTTCCCAACTTTGTAGCAGGCGTCGAGCAGGTTAACATAGTTGAGAATCCGATTGTAATAATTATGGACAGCACCGATTTTTTCGAATTCAAAATGCAATGGAAACCATCCGTGTTAAATAACATAAAGCCGTCCGAAATTATCCGAAATAAAACAGATACAGTTTACGCGAGGATGTTTTGAGTTTTGTTACAAGATACGTTTCGTTTAGTTTGGAGCATTTAGAAGAGTGCAGCTGTTCGCCAAATCCGACATTTACCCTTCAATCAACACTCAGCTTCAATTTATCCGAAAGAGGAATTGAACAGACGAGGAAAGTAAACATCGTCAAGAAGCTTTGTCCCTTGATGCCTGAAGAAAAAAGACACTACATATTAGGGAATCCTTGTAATCAACAATTAAATTGATGAGTTTGAACTATTTAGTTCAAATCTTTATGAGCTATATGTGAGAACAGCAATACACTTCAATCTAGGATAAACTTCACTTTAAGATGAGTTTGATTTTATGAATTTAAAGTACGTGGTTTTTTGAGCTTCTTAGTACATGATTTGTAATTCTGAAACAAAATTGCTATTATAAAAGTAACATTATATGGGGATGGACTGTTTTTGATGAAAATATTTGGCATGACAAGCTTTTCGGAAAAGTGTTTTTTTTTACAAGAAAGAAGGCATGAGACTTTTATTATGCTAAACGTTCATAACGGAAGACGTTGTTATGTGAAATTTGCTGTCCCTGCCCGTCTATCAGAACAGATCAAAAAATCACATCGCATCACTATCAAATTATGTCACATCACAGTGGAAATGGCGCTTGCGCCACTCCGTTTTCAAGCTTTTACGGGGTCATTTTTTCACATTTCTGTAAATTTTCACAATTGTTTGGAAGGATTTGGTATTCTTTATCGATCTATAACAAAAAACGTAAAATGTCAATCTTGGCGCTTGCGTCACTTTGCGAGATTACGACAGGGCTGTACTCCTCCCTCATCTGTGCTGATGATAATCAACTTTTCTTGCATTATCACCTTGGCTCATTCCATGGATGTGATATAGTACTGATTTATTATCCATTGAGGAATTTGATAATTTTGAAGATCTAAAAACATTTTAGTTAAATCCTTGTGTGATGCGTCCAAGTGAGTGACATATGATAATATAACACGGTCTTGAAGCTTTTGTGATAATTTTGACAAATGCAAAAAACACTGAATATTCTCTTCTGCTTAAATTTTGTTTTGAATGTTTTGTTAGAAGGGTCATTATTATTGATATTATTTCAATCAAGTTGAAATCGTCACCCTGCAGCTGAAACACAAATTCAAAAAAGCTGAAAATCTTGCTATGCAAGGGGCTCTTGGTGGTCAGCAAACTCCAGCGTGTACACATATTAGGCTGTCAAAAAAGTCCTGCGGTATTTTTTTTTTAATTTTCATGTGTTCATTAAATTAGTTACAATCATCTGTTTTAAGTCAAATATGCGGCGTTTTGTTCGATGACTTGTTCCCAACGAGATGCCAACTTCATAATACCCCTGTTATAGAAGCTCGCTTCCTTATTGGCAAAAAAAACTCGGATAGCCAATTTTCACAGGCCTCTTTTGTGGCTAACTTCTGACTACCTAGCTCGTTCGCCATGGACAAAAACAGGTGGTAGTCACTTGGTGCAAGGTCCGGACTATACGGCGGATGCAAAAGAACCTCCCATCCGAGCTCCCGGAGCTTCTGGCGCGTCACCAAAGAAGTATGTGGCCTGGCGTTGTCCTGATGGAAGACAATGCGGCCTCTGTTTATCAAAGATGGCCTCTTCTTCATGAGTGCTACCTTCAAGCGGTCCAGTTGTTGGCAGTACAGGTCCGAATTGAGCGTTTGGCCATAGGGAAGCAGCTCATAATAGATTATTCCCTGACAATCCCACCAAACACACAGCAGAACCTTCCTGGCCGTTAATGAGGGCTTGGCCACCGTCTGAGCCGCTTCAGCGGGCTTCGACCACGACCGTTTGCGCTTCACGTTGTCGTCAGTGACCCACTTTTCATCGCCAGTCACCATCCGCTTCAGAAACGGGTCGATTTTGTTGCGATTCAGCAGCGATTCACATGCGTCGATACGGTCAAAGATGTTTTTTGCGTCAACGTGTGTGGCACCCATACATCGAGCTTCTTTGTGAATCCAAGCTTCTTCAAATGGTTAATAACGGTTTGAAGACTTATCCCCAGCTCTTGGCCGATGCTACGGCTGCTACTATGCCGGTCTTTCTCGGCTAATTCAGCGATTTTGTCGCAATTTTCGACGACAGGCCTTCCGGAGCGAGGCGCATCTTCGACGACCTGTACACCAGAACGAAAACGTTGAAACCATCGTTGTGCGGTGGAAATGGAAACTGCATCGGGTCCATAAACTGCACAACACTTAAACTCACGAACGACTTAACAAAACAAACACTGTCAAGGACTATATTATAGCGCGCAAAAATACCTTTCCAACAAGCTATAGTATGACTCGATACAATGAATACAACTAGAACTTCGCGCTTACAACGACACCTCGCGGAAATACCGTAGGTCTTTTATGACAGCCTAATATTTTCATCTTTAATATATCGAACATACCCTAACAACAGAGCTTCATTGCTGTGTAATGTAGACTCGTCAAGCTGGAGAGAAAATCTGTTAGTCTATAATAAATTGAATACTATTTTCCCTTTTCGCGACCCATTTCAACTTTCCTTACATATTTTACGTCAAATTTTTAGATACAGTATCTGTATATACAGAATTACAGATTTTCTGCAAAAACACAGAATTTCAAGATAATTTTTCAAATTCAAATTTAAATGTTATTAATTACAGTTCATTTTCTCTGTCTTCCTTCTTACTAATAAACTTTGTTTTTTTATCGTTGAGTCATGAAGATATGTAACTTGATTTAGAAAAATGCATGTGAAATATCACCTTACTTCTCCATTCCTGCTAAGGATGTTTTTGGGATACTATTTGATAATTCCACATTAATCAGCGTGTGTGGAGTGAATATTATCGCTTCACAGTGCCAACAAAACAAAGTTCTGAAATCGGTAGGCTTGCACAATGATGGACTCTATTTTGAAAGCAAAGAATTATGTATCGACTCAAGGAGGAGCGTCAAGAATGAAATTGACGGAATTTTAAGAAAAGCAAAGTTCAACAAAATCATGTATAAATATCATGCAATTTACTATGAGAAACCTTTTTAATGATTTATTTTGTTGTATTGATACGACCTAAGCAAACAATAAATGAGAGCAATAAATTCAAAATGAAAAGCGTAGCGTTCTCTGTATTTTAAACATATACGCGATTCGGGTTAACGAAGGAAGTCATCATCAAATTCATGTCCAAACATGCTCCTGATATTTTACTGTATAACAAGCTGGTCCGTAGGT
Organism: Toxorhynchites rutilus septentrionalis; assembly: GCF_029784135.1. Classification (NCBI taxonomy): domain Eukaryota; kingdom Metazoa; phylum Arthropoda; class Insecta; order Diptera; family Culicidae; genus Toxorhynchites; species Toxorhynchites rutilus. The sequence goes on along the minus strand of NC_073744.1, from coordinate 56,532,463 downwards.
TTCAATGTCATATGCGTTCTGAAATACCTGGGAGCTTGAATGATAATGTACTCAACTTCTAATTTAATTCAAGAGATTACAAGGTATTTACATAGCTGAATGAAGTGAACTGGAATAAAGTGATTGAAAAAGAATTTACAAAATGCTCGGTCATCTATGTGCATGATGTAACAATTTTTTTCTTCAATTATTTCAGAAACTTGAAAATATGGAGCATCTTGAATATTTCAAATAAGAATTTATGTTATTCTAGAGAGTTCGATATTCAAACCCCGTCGACTCCCAAAATTAATTTTCGTTTCTGTCGACCTCTGGGAAACCGAAATCGACGCCAGGGGGTCGATATCGACCACTTTGAGAAACGCTGGTTTAAAGCAACTCGGAATGATTCAAAAACAAGGCAATTGGGTCCAATATGAGTTGAAACCGAGAGACATTAAAAGGCGCTTTTTCACCTGCGAACAACTGCTTCAGCGACAGAGAAGGGTTCCTGCACCGAATCGTGACTGGTGACGAAAAGTGGATACGGTACGACAATCTCAAGCGTAAAATAGCTTGGGTTAAGCCCAGCCAGCCATCATCATCAACCGCAAAACCGAATATTCATGGTTCCAAGCGTATGCTGTGTATCTGGTGGGATCAGCTCGGAGTCATTTATTGTGGGGTACTCAAACTAAAATGAAACAGTCACAGGAGAGCGTTACCGACAACAATTGATGCGTTCGAGCCGAGCCCTGAAGGACAAGAGGTCGCAGTACGCCGATAGACACGACAAGGTGATTCTGCAACATGACAACGCTCGGCCCCATGTTGCAATTGGTGTCAAAAACTACCTGGAGTACATCAAATGGGAAATCTTACATCACCCGCCCTATCCACCAGACATCGCTCCCTCCGATTACCATTTGTTCCGGCTGATGACACATGGTCTGGCTGAGCAACGATTTTCCTCCTATGATGATACCAAAAAATGGGTCGATGACTAGATTGCTTCAAAAGACCACTACTTCTTTCAGCGTGGAATCCGTATGCTACCTGAAAGATGGGAGATGGTCGTAGCTAGCGATGGACAGTATTTTGAATAATCTGTGACTTCTCTTTTTTTATAATAAAACGTTGAACTTTTCCAAAAAAAAAACGCTGGAAACTTATTTGTACTCCCAATCAGTGTTGCCACATTTAAATATGTACCAGAGGGGTTAAAAACCTTCCCATCTGTACTTTTTCGTCCAAGAAATCTGTACCATCGAAAGTATTCGTTGAGAAATTTAGCATGAAAAAACACTTATTTATTTACTACAAATACTACCTGCAAGTGCAAGTCCTTCGTGTGTTTTATAATGCTTTTTTTTTATCCCATTTATTTATTTAAGGCTCATTAGCATTTTAGCTGTAACAGAGCCGAATTTTAATCGTGTACATGTCACATGGTTATCATATCTATAATTAGCACATTACACAGTTGCCATTCGCCAGTATTCCTTCTATACCATTACATATGGTACATTCACACAGTTGCCATTTAGGCGTAAGGGTATTCTTTCTGTTCTTCCATTATCCAGTTGGACCACCGGACAGCGGAGACAGTTGATTGATCATTGTTGAGTTATTTATAGAACAGTAGCCCGATGTGTCTTGCAGAGCAGAGCAGTTGTATGGATGAATCGATCTTATATCGACCGTGGATCGATCTCCATCGCTGATGATTGTTGCGTGGACGTAGCTATTCTGTAACAACACAAAGATGGTCAATGAGGGCCCTGAGTTTTGAACTCACGATCGATCGCTTACTAAGCGAACGCGCAACCAATGTGGCTACGGAGACCCCCTTTATAATGCTTATACATAGTTTGTTTTAACTTAGACTGCGTACTATCATGAATTAAAATTTAAAAAAAATCAGTCCAAGCGATACTGCGGCGTAAAAGTCGTCATGTACCTTTTTTTTGGCTTTGTTCGAATGTAATAAATGTCACACGCAGAAAAAATCTGTACCAATCTGTACTTTTTGACGAGAATCTGTACTCTGTATCGTACAGAATCTGTGTCCTCCATACACATTAATTATGATTACTTATGGTTTGTGCTGCTATACAAATGAAACACAAAATTCTACATTACTCGAGCATTAATCCAGCAAATGCAACCAAATTAAGCATATGGAGGTTTTAAGGTGCAATAAATGTTTCTATGGTGGTTAGACACTCCACCCCCTCTCTAAGGGGGGTTGCCATACAAATGAAACATATATTTCTGCATTACTCGAGAATTAATCAAGCAAACGAAACCAAATTAGGTATATGGAGGTTTTAGGGCGCAATAAAAGTTTTCATGTTGGTTGGACACTCCTCCCCCCTCTCTTAGGGTGGGCTGTCATACAAATGAAAAACAAATTTCTGCATAACTCGAAAACTAATCAAGCAAATGGAGCCAAATTTGACATGTGAAGATTTTAGGGGGCACGAAACGTTTCTATGGTGAATGGACACTCCTCCCCCCTCTCTAAGGGGTGAATAGGGGAGGGAGTCTGTCTTTATTCTATCATATTTTCTGTATCAAACATTTATTCCATGTAACGGAGAAACATGTTATTTACAAGTGGTTGAAAAATCTTGAACGAATCTTGAAGAATAATGAATTGAACTATAATATTCTTGGAAAAACGGGATTTAAATTGGTATGTGGGCGCTGGAAATGGGCATATTCCTTAGGGTGACCACTTTGCCCCCACTTCCCCTATCTGAAAATAATTTGATATTATAATGATGTGTTAGGGCAGGATCGTTGATTTCTAATCGGAACTTAGAAAAATTCAATATGCACTTTGGATCGACTAATGGCTTGTAATAAATTTTATTTAACACTTCTGTTCACTTTGGCGGTACAATTGGGATTGACTTGCTTTATTGGACCTGATTTATTATTTGCTAAGTCGAATTCAAATCAAATTGAATATGTTATTCAAGCTATTATTTAGCTGCCTATTCAAACTGACAGTATTCTACCACTACACGAACCTGTTCAGTTGTATTATTTCAGTGTGGCAGTACTAGATCTGACTGTAAATATCCCTGTCGCTAAGCTTATTTATACTGACAACTGTCATGATGAATTTTGTTGTTTGTGAAAACCTTATAATATGACTTTGGCATGTGTTATTGTTGTTAATTCGTCTTCAAATTAAAAATTTTTGCTAAAGCGTGTAAAAGTTGTGAACAAACTAAATTTGATCTTCATTTAATGATTTTTCCGCAAGTTGAGCCCGGCAAGAAACTCAAAAATGTCGCGTTGGGCGACGAACGTTTTGAGTGTTCTCACGGAGCAAATGGTTTGATGGTGGATCATCGAAGCAAAGGCCGTAAGTTTGAATCTGGGCCATTTTTATTTTTTTGTAGCAAAAGTTCATCAGAAACTGGACAAGGTATATCTAGTAGCTGTAAAGATTCTAACAAGCGTCTATCAAGGTGCCTGAAATCTAATTCTATGTATAGAAGTTTGGTAGAAGAAAATAACGCAGTCAGACAAAGATCTTCGATATCGCAGTCTAAGTAGAGCTAATCAAATCAGAATATGGTCGAATTGCAAATTCCACCACACCTTGGAGTTGGATAAACGTTTTCTAATTGACTTTAAACTGCATTCAACGAACAATATTGGCTGTAACGTCACACTGATGGGAATTGTTAGTTGTGACGTCACAAAAGTATTGGACTGGCAACAAGCGAATTCAACTATAAAATATTCTCCAACTGATGATTCTTGTAGGAAAATTTCTCGTTTTTGTTTTGATATCGTATACTTTTTGGAAATCGTGTGATTTACACGTATCGTATTGAAAATGAGAAAAAAAACACAGAAGAGTTGTGTCCGAGACACGACCGCATAGTTGACGAAGCATTCCGTTAGGCTATCTGTTGATTTTGGATATGTTTGAAGAATTACATATCGTTGAACTCATTGATAATGATTTTGTGGCCCTGAAAAGGGCCGTTCTGTTTGGTTGTTGGGTATTGTTTGCTCACTCCACCTCATACAATTTTACACTTACACTTGTTCTAAATTTTTCACAATACACGATCGATCATTGATATGAAATTTCACGAAGCAACCAACATTAAAGTTCCAAATTTAAATTTTATTTGCTAGAATTAATCGTATCAGTAAGGTACTTGCAATACAATAATGCCCCCGACTTTCATATATTTGCAATGCCGATTTTTCCCAGGCAGCTTGGTTTTGATGTCTCTGTTAGGGACCCTCCGCATGTGTCGTCAATTTCGACCAATCAGAAGTGGGTATTTCCGTTAGAATAGGGGATGAGATTTTTCAATTGTTCGATAGTTAGTTTCATGACATATATTATTTTCTTCGATATGAAAAATTGTTATGGAGTGCCGAGATCGATCGTCGCAAAAAATTCATCAATTCATCATGAAATGACTGAGCAATAAGCGTTTGAAATTCACGATGTGCTCGATTTTCGATTTTCCATTTGTACCCCAATATGTTCCCGAAGGACGTAATCCTACGTCAAAACTTTATTTAGTGTGTCATAACGTTCTCACGGTACGCTAGAATGGATCAATTGTAGTTGTTGTAGAGTGCAACAAACGGAACGGTTTCCGAAATCGTAGCTCGATCTTTTATTAAAGAGTTAAAATTTTCCCAAAACATATAATTCTGGTTTGAGATTACAGGTTATGTTTATGATTTTTCATGTTCACGTTTGTATGTTTCGTGGGACTTTAGGGATTCGTTCGCGGAGCTGAGGATATATTCACAGTGTACCTATATGCATTTCAGTTAATAACAGTTGTTTTGAGCAAATGTGTAAATGAGAAACTACTTCAAATTCTTCGGCCTCTCGATAAATGATGCCTGGTAAATCTGGGTGTTCGATCAATGAACCTGTACCTAAGCAATGTTCGATAATTAATTAATTAATTCACTCTATTTTAGCATACCTTACTTACGATAAGCTTCGAAGTAATTTTAACAGCAATAGTTTTAATTGAATTAGCAATAATAGAATAGTAATAGAAATATTATTCAATAAGTATGGATCCACGTTTTCCTAACTCACTTTTGTCTTTTTTTTTTGTAATCTGTCAACTCAACCAAGACAAACTAACTAAGGTTTGAATATGTCATTTAAATCAAGTAGCTGGTTAGAAGGTGCATTGCTACACGAGGGGTGTCGCAACAGTAGTGGTTTTATGGACTACAGTTTTACAAAATCTTTCAACATTTTCTAGCATATCGATGTTTTCAGAATCTTCGCACCGGAATGCCCCATTAAATTAGCGTCGACATTAGAGTCGTTTCACAAAATGTTAGCACTACATTGTGGATTTATTTTTGCCACACTTGTAATTGAACATCGTGTGAAATGTCTGCGAGCGTTTCGGGTCTGTGATTATTATATTGTTGATTTTTCCAGTCACAGGCACGATCTCACCTATGAACGATAATTTCTTCGTGTAGGATCTTTACGAAAAAAATTGTAATGGGTTGTATCTAGGACACTACCGCAGTTTTCAACGTAAAACTACGGAATTATATTATTCAATCCACTTGTTTATCACTTCGGATATTATTTTAGAATACATCGAAATTTTTGTAATATCTTTTTAGCTATTTAATTTTTTATTACTTAAGTAGACTCGAAAGATTCGAGTAGAGTCGAAAGCTATCAGCACTTCTCGTTTGTTTGGTTCAACTCGCATCAGACTTTCTCCCTCCCACTCAGATATCGTTCACAAAGTATGAACCCTTTTGCTCCTATATTCCGCTTGAGATGTGATCGAACCCCACAACATGCAACAGTAAGGTTACCCTGCTGGAATTTGAAAGCATACTTTCATGAAATATACGTTTATCTAAATAAGTGCAGTGTATATCTATATTCCAAAACTCTGGATACTCTTCCATATCCGCACTAGCACAAACCTATTCTCGTATGCTGCTCTTCTTTGTCGTAGCACACCTCGATACAGAGGAGTTTCTCTCTTTGTATCAGGCTGTGAAATGAAATCAGCATAAGGCATGAATGATATCCGCTCGTTGTGTTATGCTAGCTCACTCGCATCTGTGTTTTCCTTCTAGGGTAAATAATCTTGGTTTGTCCAGTCGAAAATATGATCATGGTTTGCCCACTTTTTTGAATGCTCTAATTCAGCGCTCCTGTGTCAAATAAGGCCTTCGAATGTTTCGAAACATATAAATGAAATTGAAATCACATGTTTTAAAGGATTATAAAATACACCTTCTATTTGTGTCAATGCGCCCCTCATTCTAGCTATCTTTTAATCGATCACCAGATGATTATTTGGCACGTATTCAGACCTTTTCTGGATTACAACACTTATAAATATTGTAAACATCATGCTTGCTCACCATTTGTATCGGATTTACATAGCTAAACCATTAAATTAACGCATTTTGATGAACTCAATTCTGATCATGAGTTGTCCAATTCAATAATGTTGTTTTGTCCACATGATTTCAATGGCAACCGCTTGGCGCGCTGCAGTTTGTTTATGTTTGTTTATGGTGTGCTTCGCGCATAGCAGAAGTATGGTTTTTCTGTGTTGATTGTGTTGAGGTGAACACTTCTAAAATGCCCAAGAAAAGGCAATATTCTGAAGAAAGTCTAAATTATGAATGAATCAATATGATGACAGTAAACTCAAGCAATGATAAATGCAACATCTAATTGTGAATTCGAATGTTTTCATTCAAAAATGGAGATTTCTAAAACCGGACAAACCATGATCATTTTTTTGGGCAAACCATGATCAGAGGTGGTCAAACCATGATCATAATTCTTCTTTAAGGAAAATCGTTAAAAAACATAAAAATTTGAATAATTTCAACACCTTATGGTAATATTAGCAACTAGAGACTTGGGGCTTTTCAACAAACCCAAACTCGTATCGATTATGTGTGATTTTCATGAAGAAAAATCGATTTGCATTTACTAGTTGCGTAAAAACACCCCAAATTGGACAAACCAAGATCATTTACCCTATTCTATTTTTTGTTTTCGCCTCTAGCCCTATACTCTTCCTTCACCCGACAAGAAAAAAAACCTCTTCCGCTCGACGCTCTGCGGCAACCATGTTGCTTCGATGACTTCAGGTCAGGTTAGGTTTTGAATTATAGAGACTTTAAACTTTTTAGTGCATTCGTCTCTAGCCTTGAAAAACTTTACTTTACTTTACACCTACACCTTCACCCTCATTGCCTTGAGAAAGGCACTCGATCCCTCGTTGTTCAGCTCGTCCAGCAACGATGTTGTCCAGTCGGTGTCCACACAAAGAATGATGTGGCTTCAGTTCGGTTGTTGTTTTTAAAGGGACTTTAACCCAAAGGTCATTCGTCCTGTAAATGATGTGGCTTCAAATCGCGGATGGCTTATTCAAACCAAATATTAGGCTGTCAAAAAAGTCCTGCGGTATTTCCGCGAGGTGTCGTTGTAAGCGCGTAGTTCTAGTTGTATTCATTGTATCGAGTCATACTATAGCTTGTTGGAAAGGTATTTTTGCGCGCTATAATATGGTCCTTGGCAGTGTTTTGTTTGGTTAAGTCGTTCGTGAGTTATAGTGTCGCAAATATGGAGCAAAATAAAGAGAAAATCCGACATATTTTACAGTACTACTATGACAAAGGCAAAAATGCATCTCAAGCTGCCAATAAAATTTGTGCAGTTTATGGACCCGATACAGTTTCCATTTCCACCGCACAATGATGGTTTCAACGTTTTCTTTCTGGTGTAGAGGTCGTCGAAGATGCGCCACGCTCCGGAAGGCCTGTCGTCGAAAATTGTGACAAAATCGCTGAATTAGCCGAGAAATACCGGCATAGTAGCAGCCGTAGCATCGGCCAAGAGCTGGGGATAAGTCATCAAACCGTTATTAACCCTTTGAAGAAGCTTGGATTCACAAAGAAGCTCGATGTATGGGTGCCACACACGTTGACGCAAAAAACATCTTTGACCGTATCGACGCATGTGAATCGCTGCTGAATCGCAACAAAATCGACCCGTTTCTGAAGCGGATGGTGACTGGCGATGAAAAGTGGGTCACTTACAACAACGTGAAGCGCAAACGGTCGTGGTCGAAGCCCGCTGAAGCGGCTCAGACGGTGGTCAAGCCCTCATTAACGGCCAGGAAGGTTCTGCTGTGTGTTTGGTGGGATTATCAAGGAATAATCTATTATGAGCTGCTTCTCTATGGCCAAACGCTCAATTCGGACCTGTACTGCCAACAACTGGACCGCTTGAAGGTAGCACTCATGAAGAAGAGGCCATCTTTGATAAACAGAGGCCGCATTGTCTTCCATCAAGACAACGCCAGGCCACACACTTCTTTGGTGACGCGCCAGAAGCTCCGGGAGCTCGGATGGGAGGTTCTTTTGCATCCGCCGTATAGTCCGGACCTTGCACCAAGTGACTACCACCTGTTTTTGTCCATGGCGAACGAGCAAGGTAGTCAGAAGTTAGCCACAAAAGAGGCCTGTGAAAATTGGCTATCCGAGTATTTTGCCAATAAGGAAGCGAGCTTCTATAACAGGGGTATTATGAAGTTGGCATCTCGTTGGAGCAAGTCATCGAACAAAACGGCGCATATTTGACTTAAAACAGATGATTGTAACTAATTTTATGAACAAATGAAAATTCAAAAAAAATACCGCAGGACTTTTTTGACAGCCTAATATGTTGAAAACGGGCAGAAACGAATATATCAGTTACTCGTTCTTGAAAACTCTGTTCGGAAATGCACACAAATTGCAGAACAAATGTATGGGAAAACGAGAATCCTTCGAGTTTTCATTGAACTAAACTGTGTATGCATTAGTGGATTGTACTGTATAGTATATCAAACGAATCTTAGAGAATTTCCGATTCCATTGGTGTGCAAAGTATCAGAATTTGTTAGCTGTGAAAATAGTTATTAACGTTAACTTCATTTCACAAAAACGTGACCTGTTTTCTGATTTGGCACCCTTCCTGAAAGACGTAGTTCTACGCCAAAAAAAACACGTTTAAGCGTGACAAGATAAAGTAAATATCGTAAATAATTTGCATTGAATTTAAAAAAAATAGTGCAAGCTTATCTGTTGATCGATTTCTGACACTATTCAGGGGAATTAGAACGAATATGTCGCTGACACATACCCAGCTCTGTCAATCATATAAATTTCAATCCGAGTCGAGCCACCATTTGTTACAATTTGCTTTCGTGCTTGCTCGCCCAACACCGTTCCCTATCCGAAATACGTCTCCGTTCGTTACATTATTGATGAAGCAATTTATTTTGTTAAATTCTTCCCGCATTTTGTTTCGCTCATAATTCAATTCGGTGTTGTGATTAGGATACTTCCAGCCGTATAAGGGGCATTGATTCTGTTCCACTGCTTACCCCGGGGGCTTCGAGTTTTCCGAAAACTCCGCTTCGTGCGATGAGGATGGTGATGATGGCGGCACGCAACGCAAAGCGGGCGACGAGGGAAATCCGAGATCAGAATTAATTAATGCTTTTGAAAAATCCTCTCTTTCATCTGGCTACATGATTCAGCAGAAGCAAATGCAAAAGCACACGCAAACCAGATGAGCACATAGACACACAGGTCATTAGGGTCGAGTTCTTTGAACAATATAACAAGCGGCTTCGAACCGGGCTGTGTCCTCCATGGTTGGCAGTGGTGTGCTACTTTACGAAGAGCAGGATGAAGACGAACGGGTCTCTTCTACAGATATAATCTGAACTTGTGTGTGCGAGTGTATATGGTTTCGTGTGTTCAAAGAAGTTCCCCGGTTTTATTGTTGCTGCGACGGGGTTGTGGATCTACCACTGGACAACAAAAGCCCGGCCCTGATAGAACGCAAGAGATTAACCAGGAATCTGTAAACTATTTATGAATTTTCATGTGAACAATAAATTTCCATGTGCACATATTGTTCTTGCCCATCAAGCGGTGTTATGTTAATGCTTATTTAATAACAGTCGTTGTCGTTCGGGGCCCGGCCGGCGTCGTTATCGTTGTCCCTCAAGTTTGCCCCCGTCTCGGAGCCATCCGTTTGACCGTTGTCTTGCGGACGGGAATGCTTTGGACGACCCGACCAAGGCTAGACCGGGGAGGACCGGCGAGCGTTTCGAAATGGTTAACATAATACTTACGAAGCTCTTTGAGCACGGTAATCAGAATTAATGATTCCAATCAATATTTGCACTGTCGCTGCGTGGAGCCTCCTCGAAATATTGAATGTCCGTACCGCGCCGTGTCGTGCCGTGCCGTATCTTATTGATTGGTATTTGTCTTGCCTTTCCTCGATTTCACTGCGCATTTGAGGAAAGAAACGTTAGTCAAGCTTACGTAAACTTCGTGTCACTGCATGGGTCTTTTATTTTTGAACAATGTTCCGATGGGAAGTAAACATCGTTCCGATGTTTGTGCGGCAGGACTCGTCATCAATCGATTGATTGTATCCGTGCGGACCTGTATCGAAACAACGCACATATGACGGTCCTTCACATGACGAATTCAAACATTCCGAGCAATGCAAATATTGTGGAATTTATATTGGTTGTGAAACAGATGTTATGCCGATTGAATCAACATATTCATCCGCGTTCGGAACAAGAGAAAGAAAGAAAGGGATCGTTTCAAACTGTTTTCCCGAGAAAACTCCGATCGGTGTGAAATCGAGGACCGATTCAGCGTCTCGGCAACGAAGAAAATGGCAATGGCAGCAGGCAGAATCACATAAAACACGAAAGTCATAACCGTTTTCTTCCCTGGCTTTCCCTGTCGGCCATACCTCTGGTCTCAACCGGATCTGGACGGGCGAAAACCTAGCCCCCGGTGCAATTATTTTGGAGTTGGATAGGACACTAACCGTAATACTGAATCAACAATGGAAATGCGCACCGATTGTGTTTAGGGGTTTGCAACAAAAAGCGAAGAAATATAAAGGCGAATGACATGGTTATTATTTCGACATTATTCTTGTTGTCGTTTCTCTTTTTTCCTACCTTCATCTGCTGGAGGAAGTGAAAAACATACACACTTTCACTCGAGCTCTCCGAGTTCTGCCTTCCGCCCGTTACCGTCACGGTCGGTGGGATCTCTCTGCATTTAGGATCTGAAAGTGGGTTCCTTCCTGTCGTTATTTTTTATTCGTTGAGCAATATGGCCCCGTGTGCCGCAGCGATACATTTGTTGCGACTTCTTTTGAAATGTGAACGACACGCGTTCATTGACTTGAGAAGCAATGCCGCCACGGATACGAGAAGGATTAACTAAGCTTCGCGGAGAACTCCAATTAAACCAGCCGAACTCAATAAAGATGGCATATTGATAGGTTTCTGATTCGCTTCAGCCGGAACAATTAAGCTCACGATTACCAGAAATGGATGCAATCAACGGCAAAACCCCATTTAAGCCGCCTTCCCGAGTACAATCGCGTTGTGGGGTTGAAACGAGTATCGTTCATAAAAATCTGAACCATCAAATTATAGTTCGCCCCGAGTATGGAATTATAAAATAACAGTACGCCGGCGGTAAAACCATTCATCAAAATCAGTCTGAAACGGCTGATGCATTCGAGCGACGCAGTTCCCAAGAGCAGCAGTTCAGCCAGCAGGGACTTCCCCTCGCCCAATGAGCACCGGCGGCCCACCGCTGCTGCAGCTATAATTCCTCGTAATATTTTAATAATAATAAATGACTCCACAAATAGTGGATTCGTAGCAATTCAGCTCGCTCAGTGCGGCCTTCACTCGCGCGCCGTTCGGCCCTCTCCGTCACTTCTGCGAGACATCAAGATTCATTAGACGGATTATCATAATTGTCATCGGAATGGCAATTTAGGTATTGCCCCCTGTGCGGTTCCAACTCCGCCCTCGGGTCGTCCCCGATGAATGGTGCTCGTTGCTGTCGGCCAAAAAGTGGCGAATCGTTTATCTCATCGTCTGTAAATCGATCGCTAGGGTGGTTATTACCAACACGGCTTTTTTAACACAGGACTACGGTTAACGGTAAAATATTAGGTGTAACATGAAAATCTAAGCATTGAACATGTAACGAAATGAACGATTTCGAAAGTTTAGGACTTGACATTTCCTTGATAGATCGCAGATTGGAAATATTTCTACGCATCTACTACAAGGTCTTTCAGATTAAACGCTCACGCAACAAAGTTTAATAACTTCTACAAAAGTGAACCGATTTTTATTTTTTAAAAAACGTAAATAAATTATTATTTTTATTCGATGTGATCACCCCTTTTCTCGACAACGCGTTTTAAACGGTGAACATAATTCTTCATGCACAACTCTAACATTACGACTTCGGTGCTGTTGAAAATCCGAGTTATTTCTTCTTTAAGTTCCTCCTTGGCTTCTTAACATCGCAACGGTCCCTAACGTACCCCCAGAGGTAGAAATCGACGACGAGAAATTTTGAAATTCGTACCTTAAGAGGACAAAGTTTCACTAAGGCTTCGGTTGCTCGATTAATACAATTTCACTAAAAATACACGTTCTTGTAAATTGTACATCTTGACACTAAAAACCATCCGATCAGACTGAACGAGTAGCCGAATATTATCGTCCCGAAGTGGGGAATGCAGACTTAATTCAAGAAAAAATGTAACCTTTCAACGTCATTGTGAAATTTGAAATGCTAAGTACAGTGGGGTAAAGATGGCGATTTTTGAAGATTTTGCTTGAATTATTTATATCGATATTGCAGCGAAATTAAGAAAGATAGAAGTTGGGCGTCAAAGAACAAATTGTAGAGTGGTTAAAAAGCTTCAATTTTATTGATAAAAACAATCAAGTTCAATATGAATTTTTGGGATAAAATTAATAATTACACATTAAAAATTACTAACTCTTAAATTTTTCACTTCCAAAATGTTATTTAAATACACTAATTTAGATGTTTCACTACTACAGTGATAGACATTCGTTTAGCCGCACTTGGAAAATACTTGAAACACTTACAAAACATCAAGGAATGTTCTTTTTATCGGGATACTTATTTGCTGTAGTGGTAGTATATTTAAGTCAATTTTATTGAAAGGACGCGCGTCACAATAACACACACAAGGCGACATCGGTGGATATAAACATTGAAACGTTGTTTTTTTCCCGAGACATACGTTTAGCCGCAGGGCATAAAAATCAGGTTTTCGCATAATCACCAGCCTTTATGTGTCTTTTTTGAAAAAATACTAGGGAATGTTCGATTTACAAGAGAAATATTAGATGTACAACGTAATAAGTTGGTCAGATTAGTGATCTACGTAGAATTTAAAGGAATGGCGAAAGGTATTCTATTGGCGGAAGAGGGGCGGAAAATAATAAAGATATTCAGTGAACAAAAGTTTTCTAATCGTTCGATCGTAACAAAAATTGGTCGATCTGAGAAAGTGGTACGGAATTTCTTTAAATAGTGCCTGAAATATGGGATATAACGACCAACAAATGGGAACACCAAAGCAACCAAGAAGCGATGTCCTGCTCATACATTAAGGCAGAATCGGTTGTTCCAGTAACGAAGAGGTATATTGCGCGCATCTTGAATGAGTCACCAAACATAATGTGGAAGAAACTTCAAGGGAAGCCGAAACTGACCGCCACCCATAAGCAGAACCATCTCATTTTCGCCCGGCAATACATGGAATGGAAACTGGAATGGAGAAATGTTGTATTTTCCGGATGCGGCTGAACGAATGTCCACCCTGATTCCACAAATATTTCAATTACTTAGAAAACAAAAAGTGAATTTATACTTTGTTTTAGAATGAATTCGATGAAAATAAACAATAATAGTCTTTTATGAACAAAATTGTACAAAGAATTGACTTATTTTTATAAATATTGAGAAAAAATAGGGTGCGGCTAAACGAATGTCTACCACTGTATATCCTGTACAAAATTTTCTCATCTTCCAAATGAAAGCAACAGAATTGGCTTACGTAGCGTACTTTTTAGTGTAGAGCAATGCATAAGATTGTTTGCTGCGAGCCCAATGCGATAGAGATGCGCGCTTAGGATGTAGTGATAAACCGAGATATCACGCGAATGAAATCACGAACTACATTCAATCCCTTAAACCAAGCTTTCGTCGAAAACTCAGTGATAATCGTGTGTAACCAGCGACCGAACTCATCTTCACTCCACATGCGCTACCAACTAACGAGTGTGTCCTGACGAGGAATGTGAAAAAAATCATTATAAACAATTTGCCTTTCAAAAAGTGTGCCTTCTGAAGCGCCCACCTTAGCTAGCGAGTCCGCTTTCTCATTCCCCGGAATCGAGCAATGAGAGGGAACCCATGCTAAAGTAATCTTGAATAATTTTATACAATACAAGAGTTATACAAGAGGGGGCTTAGGCAGGAGCCTTGCGGTAGGCCCATAAAACTGTATCGAGAAGATTTCAAGCTGCCATGATTGAAAAACATGTGCTTTTCTGAGAGTAAATTGTACGATAAAATAATATTAAGGTTAAATACTCACTACAAACTAATTTTAGTGATTTGCCTCATAGAAAAATGTTAAATTCTGAACGCACAACGATCATTACATTTATTGGTGGATTTACGCGTTTTTGCACCACCCCATCGTGTCCAATCGGGGCTCCTTTTCACCCCAGATCGGTAGACACGACGCGACGGAAGCATGTGAGCCGTGAAAAGAGTGCAACAAATTCGTAATTATCCAATGCGGTGGTGCGTGTGGATGTATGTATATAAGCGTACATTGCGATTAGCGTGTCCGAAGCTACCCATCAGCCCCGGGTACGGTGATTTGGCTGGAATTCATAAAAATCGTTGCCTAATTGTAAGGCAACTTTTTCCCCGTCCATAGAAACTCTTCGGAGCGAGCAAGTGGAACGGAAACAACGAAGAAAAGCGAAGGAGACAAAAAAATGCTGTGGATGCCAGTCATTGGTATTGGGTAATAAAAATGAATGATCGAATCGATTGTCGTAAACAAAAGTCCCCTTTTGCGCATTAATGCGATGACATTTGGTGACAAGCGACGGTGCAGGAACACAACAGTTTTTTTTTGACGTAGGACTACGTCTTTCATTTCTATACCGGGGTGTAAAATCAAAGTTTCGAAAACGAAAGCGTTACGCCGGAGACCGAGATTTTGAGCGTTAATAGCTCCTAAACAACTGAACGAAATGGTATGATAAACACTTCATTCGAAAGATAAAATGTCTACGCGTTATATACTTGTTACTTTTTGATCCAAAAACTTGTTTCAATAGTCTTAAAATTGCTTTCAAAACAGGCTATTGAAATCACCAATCGGTATATAAGCGAGCGCCGCTCGGAAATCCACTCAGTTCTAATTGAACAGCGATTGGAGCATGTTGTCGCTGTTGCGGTGAAGCTCTTTATTTGTCATGAAAGCGCGGATGAACGGTGTCACCAAGAGCCTGTTTGTGCACCCTAGGCCAGAAGGGAATCTATCAGGAGGAGAATGATGCCACAAACGGTTCCCTGGGAAGACATCGCTACACACACATACACGCGCGGCTATTAACAGGTGGTTATCGAGTTGGCATTAACCACTGGTGGGCTTCCAGTATCGAGGAAAATGTGGAAATATCTAATCGTTACTGAGAATAATCTGCCAGTTCCTTTGGGAATTTTCAAAATATATTCATGTGAAAGAGTTTAATTGAATGTTTTCTATCCATGTAACACTGTGACCAAATATGATTCAATCAAGTGCTATTAACAGGTGGTTATCGAGTTGGCATTAACCAATGGTGGGCTTCCAGTATCGAGGAAAATGTGGAAATATCTAATCGTTACTGAAAATAATCTGCCAGTTCCTTTGGGAATTTTAAAAATATATTCATGTGAAAGAGTTTAATTGAATGTTTTCTATCCATGTAACACTGTGACCAAATACATTTGGTTTTGTGGTTTTTCAATCAATCGCAATTAACAGGATAGCTTCAGAAGATTATTCTTCCCCATCAGTAGGATATTTCCGTATCCAATATTGTATGCGCCCGCAATCGATTATTGCTCAGTCGCCGAAAGTTCCGAGCTCAGAGAGTTCATTCCCCTCTAGTTTGCCTTCCAAATTGCCATCGTAAACCACACCTTCTCTCGGTTCAATCACACACAAAAAGCATACTTAAGCGATATTCTGGTGGTGAGACACATTCATTTTTCGTGAGGACATCGACAAGACAACATCGTTGCCTAACGTGCTGGAGGAGGTGGACGGCGAAGGATCGACACATACACGCGCAGAACTCTTTCCGTTAGGATGCCATTCAGCATCGAGAAAGTTCCGGAAAGATCTAATCATTGCTGGAAAATAATCTGCCAGTTCCTTTGGGAATTTTCAAAATATATTCATGTGAAAGAGTTTAATTGAATGTTTTCTATCCATGTAACACTGTGACCAAATATGTTTCAATCAAGTGCTATTAACAGGTGGTTATCGAGTTGGCATTAACCACTGGTGGGCTTCCAGTATCGAGGAAAATGTGGAAATATCTAATCGTTACTGAAAATAATCTGCCAGTTCCTTTGGGAATTTTCAAAATATATTCATGTGAAAGAGTTTAATTGAATGTTTTCTATCCATGTTACACTGTGACCAAATATGTTTCAATCAAGTGCTATTAACAGGTGGTTATCGAGTTGGCATTAACCAATGGTGGGCTTCCAGTATCGAGGAAAATGTGGAAATAACTAATCGTTACTGAAAATAATCTGCCAGTTCCTTTGGGAATTTTAAAAATATATTCATGTGAAAGAGTTTAATTGAATGTTTTCTATCCATGTAACACTGTGATCAAATACATTTGGTTTTGTGATTTTTCAATCAATCGCAACCAACAGGATAGCTTCTGAAGATTATTCTTCGCCATCAGTAGGATATTTCCGTATCCAATATTGTATGCGCCCGCAATCGATTATTGCTCAGTCGCCGAAAGTTCCGAGCTCAGAGAGTTCATTCCCCTCTAGTTTGCCTTCCAAATTGCCATCGTATACCACACCTTCTCTCGGTTCAATCACACACAAAAAGCATACTTAAGCGATATTCTGGTGGTGAGACACATTCATTTTTCGTGAGGACATCGACAGGACAACATCGTTGCCTAACGTGCTGGAGGAGGTGGACGGCGAAGGATCGACACATACATGCGCAGAACTCTTTTCGTTAGGATGCCATTCAGCATCGAGAAAGTTCCGGAAAGATCTAATCATTGCTGGAAAATAATCTGCCAGTTCCTTTGGGAATTTTCAAAATATATTCATGTGAAAGAGTTTAATTGAATGTTTTCTATCCATGTTACACTGTGACCAAATATGTTTCAACCAAGTGCTATTAACAGGTGGTTATCGAGTCAGCATTAACCACTGGTGGGCTTCCAGTATCGAGGAAAATGTGGAAATATCTAATCGTTACTGAAAATAATCTGCCAGTTCCTCTGGGAATTTTCAAAATATATTCATGTGAAAGAGTTTAATTTAATGTTTTCTATCCATGTAACACTGTGACCAAATATGTTTCAATCAAGTGCTATTAACAGGTGGTTATCGAGTTGGCATTAACCACTGGTGGGCTTCCAGTATCGAGGAAAATGTGGAAATAACTAATCGTTACTGAAAATAATCTGCCAGTTCCTCTGGGAATTTTCAAAATATATTCATGTGAAAGAGTTTAATTGAATGTTTTCTATCCATGTTACACTGTGACCAAATATGTTTCAATCAAGTGCTATTAACAGGTGGTTATCGAGTTGGCATAAACCAATGGTGGGCTTCCAGTATCGAGGAAAATGTGGAAATATCTAATCGTTACTGAAAATAATCTGCCAGTTCCTTTGGGAATTTTAAAAATATATTCATGTGAAAGAGTTTAATTGAATGTTTTCTATCCATGTAACACTGTGACCAATACATTTGGTTTTGTGGTTTTTCAATCAATCGCAATTAACAGGATAGCTTCAGAAGATTATTCTTCCCCATCAGTAGGATATTTCCGTATCCAATATTGTATGCGCCCGCAATCGATTATTGCTCAGTCGCCGAAAGTTCCGAGCTCAGAGAGTTCATTCCCCTCTAGTTTGCCTTCCAAATTGCCATCGTATACCACACCTTCTCTCGGTTCAATCACACACAAAAAGCATACTTAAGCGATATTCTGGTGGTGAGACACATTCATTTTTCGTGAGGACATCGACAAGACAACATCGTTGCCTAACGTGCTGGAGGAGGTGGACGGCGAAGGATCGACACATACACGCGCAGAACTCTTTTCGTTAGGATGCCATTCAGCATCGAGAAAGTTCCGGAAAGATCTAATCATTGCTGGAAAATAATCTGCCAGTTCCTTTGGGAATTTTCAAAATATATTCATGTGAAAGAGTTTAATTGAATGTTTTCTATCCATGTTACACTGTGACCAAATATGTTTCAACCAAGTGCTATTAACAGGTGGTTATCGAGTCAGCATTAACCACTGGTGGGCTTCCAGTATCGAGGAAAATGTGGAAATATCTAATCGTTACTGAAAATAATCTGCCAGTTCCTCTGGGAATTTTCAAAATATATTCATGTGAAAGAGTTTAATTGAATGTTTTCTATCCATGTAACACTGTGACCAATACATTTGGTTTTGTGGTTTTTCAATCAATCGCAATTAACAGGATAGCTTCAGAAGATTATTCTTCCCCATCAGTAGGATATTTCCGTATCCAATATTGTATGCGCCCGCAATCGATTATTGCTCAGTCGCCGAAAGTTCCGAGCTCAGAGAGTTCATTCTCCTACATTTTGCCTTCCAAATTGCCATTGTAAACCACACCTGCTCTCGATTCAATCACACACAAAAAGCATACTTAAGCGATATTCTGGTGGTGAGACACATTCATTTTTCGTGAGGACATCGACAAGACAACATCGTTGCCTAACGTGCTGGAGGAGGTGGACGGCGAAGGATCGACACATACACGCGTAGAACTCTTTTCGTTAGGATGCCATTCAGCATCGAGAAAGTTCCGGAAAGATCTAATCATTGCTGGAAAATAATCTGCCAGTTCCTTTGGGAATTTTCAAAATATATTCATGTGAAAGAGTTTAATTGAATGTTTTCTATCCATGTAACACTGTGACCAAATATGTTTCAATCAAGTGCTATTAACAGGTGGTTATCGAGTTGGTATTAACCACTGGTGGGCTTCCGGTATCGAGGAAAATGTGGAAATAACTAATCGTTACTGAAAATAATCTGCCAGTTCCTCTGGGAATTTTCAAAATATATTCATGTGAAAGAGTTTAATTGAATGTTTTCTATCCATGTAACACTGTGACCAAATATGTTTCAATCAAGTGCTATTAACAGGTGGTTATCGAGTTGGCATTAACCACTGGTGGGCTTCCAGTATCGAGGAAAATGTGGAAATATCTAATCGTTATTGAAAATAATCTGCCAGTTCCTCTGGGAATTTTCAAAATATATTCATGTGAAAGAGTTTAATTGAATGTTTTCTATCCATGTTACACTGTGACCAAATATGTTTCAATCAAGTGCTATTAACAGGTGGTTATCGAGTTGGCATTAACCACTGGTGGGCTTCCAGTATCGAGGAAAATGTGGAAATAACTAATCGTTACTGAAAATAATCTGCCAGTTCCTTTGGGAATTTTCAAAATATATTCATGTGAAAGAGTTTAATTGAATGTTTTCTATCCATGTTACACTGTGACCAAATATGTTTCAACCAAGTGCTATTAACAGGTGGTTATCGAGTCAGCATTAACCACTGGTGGGCTTCCAGTATCGAGGAAAATGTGGAAATATCTAATCGTTACTGAAAATAATCTGCCAGTTCCTCTGGGAATTTTCAAAATATATTCATGTGAAAGAGTTTAATTTAATGTTTTCTATCCATGTAACACTGTGACCAAATATGTTTCAATCAAGTGCTATTAACAGGTGGTTATCGAGTTGGCATTAACCACTGGTGGGCTTCCAGTATCGAGGAAAATGTGGAAATAACTAATCGTTACTGAAAATAATCTGCCAGTTCCTCTGGGAATTTTCAAAATATATTCATGTGAAAGAGTTTAATTGAATGTTTTCTATCCATGTTACACTGTGACCAAATATGTTTCAATCAAGTGCTATTAACAGGTGGTTATCGAGTTGGCATAAACCAATGGTGGGCTTCCAGTATCGAGGAAAATGTGGAAATATCTAATCGTTACTGAAAATAATCTGCCAGTTCCTTTGGGAATTTTAAAAATATATTCATGTGAAAGAGTTTAATTGAATGTTTTCTATCCATGTAACACTGTGACCAATACATTTGGTTTTGTGGTTTTTCAATCAATCGCAATTAACAGGATAGCTTCAGAAGATTATTCTTCCCCATCAGTAGGATATTTCCGTATCCAATATTGTATGCGCCCGCAATCGATTATTGCTCAGTCGCCGAAAGTTCCGAGCTCAGAGAGTTCATTCCCCTCTAGTTTGCCTTCCAAATTGCCATCGTATACCACACCTTCTCTCGGTTCAATCACACACAAAAAGCATACTTAAGCGATATTCTGGTGGTGAGACACATTCATTTTTCGTGAGGACATCGACAAGACAACATCGTTGCCTAACGTGCTGGAGGAGGTGGACGGCTGTGGAGGTTCAACCCGATGTAGTATACAATTTCTATCACTTTGGGGCACTTGTGATATATTTTCGGAATGAAAGAACTCAGGCACATTCCACTAATATAAATATCACTATATTCTTAGTTCCGTCCTCGCGTGCATTCGACACTTGTTAACTTGATTGGTTGGAAATGTAAAAGACCTGTTGCTTGCATTCGACATGTACTTTTTATAATGCTTAAACTAAAACTCTACACAAGGTAGCTTCTATTCTAGAGGAGGAGGAGCCAGCAAGGAAATATGTGAGCGCGTTCGATTGGTTCGAACGGGTCAATACGGAGAACAAAAGGGTAGTGGTTGTTTCTGTGTGTTGTCATTTCACACTTGGTTGAAGTGGGTTAGTTCTGCATAATGTTACGCTGCAAGGGTGAGTGGTTGTTATTTAATATTATCGTATGCAGCTGTGAGCTTGTGACATAAAAATGCATTTGGCCTACAAACATGTATGACGATAATTTATGGCGTGGGAATGAATTTGTGGGAATAGGATCGTTGGGATTTTATGACAAGTGGGAAAGGATAATGGTAATAGGTTATCCCGCTACACCATCCCTCTTTGGGAGAATGATGTAACCGGGTGGAATCATTTATTATTATTATATTCATTATTATTGGGTGTTATAGCTTCTCCTCTTACATATGGTTATCTAACTATATTTACAGGTTGTGATAAATTCGTAAATTTAATTATATAGTGTATTTAATTTATAATAGTTTTAATTTGTTCTGTGATGCTTATTGTATAATATTTGTATTTAATGATTGTCGATAATTATGATGATAATAACAGTGATGATTTTAATAATAATTATAATTGGGAAATAATTGAGTAAAAATGAACTTAATCTCTGATACGTACCAAATTTCTAATACCCCCTTCCCCCTAACGGAGGAGGGAATTATAAGTAATTAATCTATTTTTATGTACAGTATGAGTGTTTTGGGTTTTCTCATCTAATAATGTCGCGTTTGGGTGATTTATTGATATGACCTTGTATGGTCCTTGATATACCTTGTCTAGTTTTCTTCTGTTTTCGTTAGTCATCATAACTAAATCATTCTCATGTATTTGTATTGGGTTTGTATCTTTCTGCTGATCTTCACGACGCTTTTGTTTGATTCTGTCAATTATTTCTTTTGCTGATTTTGTTGCCGTTTTGAGTTTGAATTGTAATTCTTTATGATATTGCTCGATATTGTATACGGGTTCAATGTGTGATTTTAGGTTGTATGGCAGTGTTGCGTTTCTGCCGAAAACTAATTCAAAAGGTGTGTATGAAAAATCTGTATGTGGAGTGGTGTTGTAACAGAATGCGTAGTAAGGCAACCAATCATCCCAGTCGCTCTGCGATGGGTTGATGAATTGTCTCACGTATTCATTAAGACAACGATGGTTTCTTTCTAAACTTCCGATTGATTGCGGGTGATAGGGGGTAGAAAATTTTTGTTGAATTTGGAGTAATTTTGAAATATTGTCAAATAATTCATTCTTGTATTCGGTTCCTTGATCAGTTTGAACAATTGACGGAGTACCGTATACGAGAATGCAATTTTCTATAAATGCTCTCGCTATTGTGGATGCTTGTTTGTCTGGGGTTGGTTTTATTATTACGTATTTGGAGAGGTTACATTGGATAGTTAATGCATATCTATTTCCTGAATTAGATTTGTTAAAAGGTCCGATAGTGTCAATAGATACACAATCAAAAGGTTTTTCTGGGGTGGGTATTTTTATAAAGTTTTCCTTGGTCGGGGTTTTGTGTTTATTTTGTTTGCATTGTATACAATTTCTAACATATTCATAAATTTCTGATTTCATTTTGCTCCAGGAATAGAGTCTACTGAGCTTTTTATATAATCGATTGGCACCTATATGTCCTCCAATTGGTGCATCATGATAATTTTTCAGGATTTTTAATTTTTCTTCTTGGCTTTCTATCACACGCTTGGGTGTGTAGAGCACTATTTGCAAGTCTTTTAGCGAGTCGTTACAAGTCTTCTTGAAGAATTGAACGCTGCATAATTGGAATATCACGCTTGATAACGCTAGAGCTATCGCGCTTATTCTTAATTTTTTGGCCATATTTTCAACTTTCTGTAATAGATTCCCTAAGGTCTCTTTCGAGTTGCTTGCAATTTTTGTATTTGTCGACATTAATTCTTTGAATCCTGTTTTATTTTTAATTGCGCATTTCATATTATTAAATTCATTCTCGCTAGCGTTTTCATTATCTTCGAGTGCGCGTCCGCATTGAAGTTTGGGTAGTTTTTCCCATTCGGTTGGTTCAACTGCCTCGTATACTTTGAGTTGATCAGGCTCATTGACATCGAGTACAGTGTTATTATTCAAATGTTCGTATTCCGTCTGATTCATATTTTGTTCTTTTCTTGTCATTGCTCTCGTTTGAACGGCTAGGACGTTTATTGTTTTCAAAGTTTCAGAATCAATTGCTATTCGTGATAATGCGTCGGCAGTTACGTTTAGTTTTCCTTGTACGTATTGTACGTCAAAATTAAATTCCTCTAAATCTAGTCTCATTCGTGTTAATTTGGAAGATGGATTCTTCATTGAAAAAAGGTAAACAAGCGGTCTGTGGTCTGTTTTTACCGTGAATTTTCTTCCGTATAAGTATGGTCTAAAGAATGTTATTGCCCAATGAATGGCAGTAAGTTCCTGTTCAATTGTTGATTTATTTGCTTCACCTTTGGTGAAGGCTTTACTTGCGTAAGCGATCGGTAATTCGATTCCATCGCAATCTTGGGCCAATACTGCTCCACAGGCAGTCTTTGATGCATCGGTTATTAGTGTGAATTCTTTTTTAAAATCGGGAAATTGTAAAGTTGTGGGAGAAATCAGTGCTGATTTTAAAGAATTGAATGCTTGCTGACATTCAGAGCTCCAATCGAAGACTGCATTTTTTCGAAGGAGTTTGTTTAAGGGATGCGCAATTTGGGCAAAATTTTTAATAAATCTTCTATAATAGTTGCAAAAAGCAACGAATCGACGGACTTCATCCGATGTGTTTGGTGTAGGGTAATTTAATATGACTGAAAATTTTGATTTATCTGGTTGGATGCCAGATGCGGATATATTATGACCTAGGTATGTGACATCTGGTCTAAAGAATGAGCATTTTGCGGGGTTAAGTTTCAAATTATATTTTTGGAGTTGTTTAAAAACTTTTTCCAAATTACTTAAATGATGATTTATGGAACATCCGACTACTATAATGTCGTCAATGTAAAGGAAAGCACACTCTGGTGGTAAGCCGCTGAGTGCAATTGTCATCATTCTTTGGAAGCTGTTTGGGGAAATATTTAATCCGAAAGGTAGTCTATTGAATTCGAAATGACCGTTTGAAGTAGAGAATGCTGTTAGTTTTTTGGAATTTTCGTCAAGTTCTATTTGGTGGAAACCTGACATTAGGTCTAGAGTAGTAAAGTATTTGGCTCTTCCTAAATGATCGAGTATTTCATCTATTCTTGGAAGGGGAAATTTATCTGGTGTAATTTTTTTGTTGAGCTGGCGAAAGTCTACCACTAATCGCCACTTTTTATCTTGTGTATTAGATTTTTTTGGCACTAAAAGTATAGGGGAATTATATGGAGAGGTTGATGGTTGGATGATTCTATTTTCTAACATATTTGATATTTGTTTATTTATTTCTGTTATTTGGGCCTCTGGAGTTCGATAATTTTTTATGTAGACGGGGTTTTTGTCGTTGAGTTGAATGTTTTGTTTATAAAAGTTGTTGGTAGTTAAGAAGTCATCTTTTAAAGCGAATATTTCGTTATAGTTTCTGCAGAGATTTATCAGTTTGTGTTGGGCTTCACGGGGAGTGTTAGTTAGATTTAATTCTTCAGTTAATTTTGGTATACGATTAGGGTTGTTAGTTGTGTTGTGGTTGATTGTAAAATGTGTTAACGGTTGGGTTAGTGGCTTGAAATTTTTGGGTAGAAGTATTTCAGACGTATTGGTATTAATGATTTTAACGAATTGTGTTTTAGAGTTAACTATGGAATTTGCGCAAAATACTCCAGGTTTGATTTCTTGAGAAATTATGACAGTGTCTTCTTTTATATGTGGAATTTTTATTTCTTTGATAATCTGGCATCTGGGGGGGATGACTAGATGATCGTCCCATGTGTCATGGATCGGTACTTCTAGATTAGTCTCATTGAAGAAAAAGGATAGTAACCATGTCTTCAAACACAGATTACATTCATATTTTGTTAAAAAGTCTTTTCCTAGAATGCCGTCAGCTGTAATTGGGAATTGTTTATTCACCAAATGGAATTGGTGTGGAATTTTATTATTTTCTATAAGTAGACTAGTGTTGGTACTACCTATTGTTTCAAGTTTGCCTTCGGTCACGCCGTTTATTATGCATGTATTATTTTTGTTAATTTTCTGGGTACGTTTGATCAAATTTTCCTTTAGAATTGATATATCTGCCCCTGTATCAAGAATAAGAACGCATGGTTGTTCGCACATGCTTAATTTAACTATAATAAACATTGAACAAGTAATATTTAGGTTGAAAATATTTGATGTTGATTTCGGTTTTCCTCCTGTTCTTCGTCCGACAACGCGCGGAGGTTCGCAGCCGGGTTTTCGGAGTTTTCCGCAATTCTAATGAAATGTTGCGGTCTGTTGTAATAGTTTTGGCTGCCATTGCCCCTAAAGTTTCTGTTTTGGTTAGGGAAATTCTGTTGATGATATTGGCGATTTTGGTTAAAATTTTGGTTTTGTTGAGGTTGATTATTGAATCTACCACCTCTTCCTCTATAGTTATTAAAATTTCTACCACGATTGTTCTGGTTGAAACGGTTAGGATGCGGGTAGGGCGGTTGTCGCTGCCCGCGATTGTAAATAAGCACATTTGCTGATTTGGTTGTCAGCGATTTATATTTATTGACCTTCTCCACTGCGTCAGCTATGCTGGTGAAGGCTCCCGCACGTAATATAGTTTTTAATTCAGGGTTATCAATGCCTTCGATGAGGGCATCGATTCCTGCTTGGCAAGCGAGTTTTGCTGCTCGTTGCGGTGGTGTCTCTTCCTTGATGTGTAAGTCGATGAGTTGTTCGGTCAGCTCTTCAACTTCCTTACATAATTCGTCTGCTGACTGTTTTTTTATAGACTTCAACTTCGCTAATATGCTGTCGGCGCTAGTCTTTGATATACATGTAGTTTTTAAATTTGTTAGCAGTGAAGGTATATCCACGCTATTATTAATTGCTCTTCGGGCCTTTTTGTCGAGTCTGGTCAGTAGGAATTGATATACCAACGCTTTGTTTGCGCTGGGGGAGATCTCATTTAGTAGTGTGGCTGCACTGATGAACATATCGAGTCCATCAGGTGAGCCGTCGTAGATTGGCACCATTGCGGCTGCCTCTTTGTAATCGAATTTGGACATTTTCGGTTTTTGTATTCCAACAACGAACAATATCGCAAGAGCTACTTCTTTGAAAGATTTTTGTTTAATGATAATGTTTATTTTATTTCTAATATCTTGATATATTAGATTAGCATTTTCGGCAAGCAATAACAATTCTTCAGCCTCTTTATTGTGTACGAGAGGGTCTACTATTGTTTTAATATCTTCAGCTAATTTTTCAGCTTCTGCGAGCTTGGTTCTCAATGTAGCTTTTCTTAACTTTTTAGTTTGCTCGGATCGCAGTGATTTTGCAATTACTTGTAATTTCTGTATTTTGTTTTCTATTAAACTTGCCATTAAATTAAAGGCGAAATTTTTTTATTTCTGTTTTTGTTGATGTCTACAACAAGTAGTCTTACAGCTTAGCACATATTTTACATGAACATTTTGTGTTTTTTTTTTTTTTTCATTAACAATTTTTACTTCAAAAATTTTTTTTTTCATATTTTACATCTTATAATTGACTTACCATCTCTGTCGGCGGTATCCTACTACAGTATCAGTAAGGCTGAGCTTTGTGAAAGGTGTCACATAGATGGTTGCTCCATGGATGTCTTCAATTTTGATATTGAAACCTCTCTTCGGCTGCTTCGGGTGTTGCTTCCTATATTGCCGCCATCCGATTTTTTCCACTAATGCGATGTGTTCCGCTTGGGCCTCCGCCTGGGCCAAGATGTCCTTGATGTTCTCGTTCCACATGTTTAGTTTTTCCAATGGTCACTAGTTCGTGTAATGAGTTTCTATTGGTTCGTTCACATGGGTGGTTAGCACAGTTCCGTTTATTAGTTCACTTTGGTCTAGTTGGCACGTCTTCGTTGATTAGTTCACTTTGTTCAAATTTTGAAAAAAAAAAAAATAGTTCACTTCTGCCCTTTATACCTGGTTGAGCTGTGCCGCTCTCACTGCTCGGGAGGCTACTCTCTCCGAGTGATTCTTATAAAACGTGTGCATTAACCGCACAACACCGTAACCTAACGCAGCACCAGCAAGGATGCATAAAGCAATCGTTTGCGGTGAACTCGACACTGGGGCGCTCGACACTATCTCGTCTGCCGAGAAAAAGCCCATTTTTGAACGTTCACTGTTTCGTCAAAACGAAAAAAATTGTTTGGTTTCACTCATAGCCGAAGATTCAGGCTAAAGTCTCGGTCGCCATGTGGAGGTTCAACCCGATGTAGTATACAATTTCTATCACTTTGGGGCACTTGTGATATATTTTCGGAATGAAAGAACTCAGGCACATTCCACTAATATAAATATCACTATATTCTTAGTTCCGTCCTCGCGTGCATTCGACACTTGTTAACTTGATTGGTTGGAAATGTAAAAGACCTGTTGCTTGCATTCGACATGTACTTTTTATAATGCTTAAACTAAAACTCTACACAAGGTAGCTTCTATTCTAGAGGAGGAGGAGCCAGCAAGGAAATATGTGAGCGCGTTCGATTGGTTCGAACGGGTCAATACGGAGAACAAAAGGGTAGTGGTTGTTTCTGTGTGTTGTCATTTCACACTTGGTTGAAGTGGGTTAGTTCTGCATAATGTTACGCTGCAAGGGTGAGTGGTTGTTATTTAATATTATCGTATGCAGCTGTGAGCTTGTGACATAAAAATGCATTTGGCCTACAAACATGTATGACGATAATTTATGGCGTGGGAATGAATTTGTGGGAATAGGATCGTTGGGATTTTATGACAAGTGGGAAAGGATAATGGTAATAGGTTATCCCGCTACACGGCGAAGGATCGACACATACACGCGCAGAACTCTTTTCGTTAGGATGCCATTCAGCATCGAGAAAGTTCCGGAAAGATCTAATCATTGCTGGAAAATAATCTGCCAGTTCCTTTGGGAATTTTCAAAATATATTCATGTGAAAGAGTTTAATTGAATGTTTTCTATCCATGTTACACTGTGACCAAATATGTTTCAACCAAGTGCTATTAACAGGTGGTTATCGAGTCAGCATTAACCACTGGTGGGCTTCCAGTATCGAGGAAAATGTGGAAATATCTAATCGTTACTGAAAATAATCTGCCAGTTCCTCTGGGAATTTTCAAAATATATTCATGTGAAAGAGTTTAATTGAATGTTTTCTATCCATGTAACACTGTGACCAATACATTTGGTTTTGTGGTTTTTCAATCAATCGCAATTAACAGGATAGCTTCAGAAGATTATTCTTCCCCATCAGTAGGATATTTCCGTATCCAATATTGTATGCGCCCGCAATCGATTATTGCTCAGTCGCCGAAAGTTCCGAGCTCAGAGAGTTCATTCTCCTACATTTTGCCTTCCAAATTGCCATTGTAAACCACACCTGCTCTCGATTCAATCACACACAAAAAGCATACTTAAGCGATATTCTGGTGGTGAGACACATTCATTTTTCGTGAGGACATCGACAAGACAACATCGTTGCCTAACGTGCTGGAGGAGGTGGACGGCGAAGGATCGACACATACACGCGTAGAACTCTTTTCGTTAGGATGCCATTCAGCATCGAGAAAGTTCCGGAAAGATCTAATCATTGCTGGAAAATAATCTGCCAGTTCCTTTGGGAATTTTCAAAATATATTCATGTGAAAGAGTTTAATTGAATGTTTTCTATCCATGTAACACTGTGACCAAATATGTTTCAATCAAGTGCTATTAACAGGTGGTTATCGAGTTGGTATTAACCACTGGTGGGCTTCCGGTATCGAGGAAAATGTGGAAATAACTAATCGTTACTGAAAATAATCTGCCAGTTCCTCTGGGAATTTTCAAAATATATTCATGTGAAAGAGTTTAATTGAATGTTTTCTATCCATGTAACACTGTGACCAAATATGTTTCAATCAAGTGCTATTAACAGGTGGTTATCGAGTTGGCATTAACCACTGGTGGGCTTCCAGTATCGAGGAAAATGTGGAAATATCTAATCGTTATTGAAAATAATCTGCCAGTTCCTCTGGGAATTTTCAAAATATATTCATGTGAAAGAGTTTAATTGAATGTTTTCTATCCATGTTACACTGTGACCAAATATGTTTCAATCAAGTGCTATTAACAGGTGGTTATCGAGTTGGCATTAACCACTGGTGGGCTTCCAGTATCGAGGAAAATGTGGAAATAACTAATCGTTACTGAAAATAATCTGCCAGTTCCTCTGGGAATTTTCAAAATATATTCATGTGAAAGAGTTTAATTGAATGTTTTCTATCCATGTTACACTGTGACCAAATATGTTTCAATCAAGTGCTATTAACAGGAGGTTATCGAGTTGGCATTAACCACTGGTGGGCTTCCAGTATCGAGGAAAATGTGGAAATATCTAATCGTTACTGAAAATAATCTGCCATTTCCTTTGGGAATTTTCAAAATATATTCATGTGAAAGAGTTTAATTGAATGTTTTCTATCCATGTAACACTGTGACCAAATACATTTGGTTTTGTGGTTTTTCAATCAATCGCAATTAACAGGATAGCTTCAGAAGATTATTCTTCCCCATCAGTAGGATATTTCCGTATCCAATATTGTATGCGCCCGCAATCGATTATTGCTCAGTCGCCGAAAGTTCCGAGCTCAGAGAGTTCATTCTCCTCTATTTTGCCTTCCAAATTGCCATTGTAAACCACACCTGCTCTCGATTCAATCACACACAAAAAGCATACTTAAGCGATATTCTGGTGGTGAGATACATTCATTTTTCGTGAGGACATCGACAAGACAACATCGTTGCCTAACGTGCTGGAGGAGGTGGACGGCGAAGGATCGACACATACACGCGCAGAACTCTTTTCGTTAGGATGCCATGCAGCATCGAGAAAGTTCCGGAAAGATCTAATCATTGCTGGAACATAATCTGCCAGTTCCTTTGGGAATTTTCAAAATATATTCATGTGAAAGAGTTTAATTGAATGTTTTCTATCCATGTAACACTGTGACCAAATATGTTTCAATCAAGTGCTATTAACAGGTGGTTATCGAGTTGGCATTAACCACTGGTGGGCTTCCAGTATCGAGGAAAATGTGGAAATAACTAATCGTTACTGAAAATAATCTGCCAGTTCCTCTGGGAATTTTCAAAATATATTCATGTGAAAGAGTTTAATTGAATGTTTTCTATCCATGTAACACTGTGACCAAATATGTTTCAATCAAGTGCTATTAACAGGTGGTTATCGAGTTTGCATTAACCACTGGTGGGTTTCCAGTATCGAGGAAAATGTGGAAATATCTAATCGTTACTGAAAATAATCTGCCAGTTCCTTTGGGAATTTTCAAAATATATTCATGTGAAAGAGTTTAATTGAATGTTTTCTATCCATGTAACACTGTGACCAAATACATTTGGTTTTGTGGTTTTTCAATCAATCGCAATCAACAGGATAGCTTCTGAAGATTATTCTTCCCCATCAGTAGGATATTTCCGTATCCAATATTGGATGCATAAAACCTTGTGCCTCCAACGTAACGCTCTCGTTTTCGAAGTTCTCCAAATATTCATTCATTCAGAATGAATTCAGATTCAACTTCATACAAATGATCTCTATATCAACGAGAGTCCTACGTCACCCTTGCGGTTATACCATAGATATAACCCACTTCCTGTTTTTTTTTCTGTAAAGGTTACACTGCTTTTCAGAACTTTTTGCCTTTGAATGGTTCGTTTTTATACGCTAGGGACGTTTCTAAATGAAGCGTTGTATCGAACACGCGTCAGCTGGCTGAATCAATTTTCTTCGAGGTTCACTGGCGGAAATTACAATTTAATTCCATGGTGTCGTTTCAATTTAATATTTATCTCAGAAGGTTCCGTTAGTTTCTAAATATGGCTTTGCGAGCTACGAATTCCTGAGTAGCTCATTACTATTCCACAAATCATTCCCAGCGGAACGAGTATTAACAAATTCTGGAAAGGTATATTTTTTCCGAATAATAACACACATTATTATCGCATCAAGAAGGATTTTTAGACTAACAGAAACACTCTTTCTCATCCCAACGGCTAACTAATCTGTCTGTCTGCGGTCAATCCCTCGTTGTTTGGAAACTGAATCATCGCTTTACAATGGCAAGCCGAAGCCTTCGCTTCTATATATTTGTAAAAACATCATACCGATGGGGTTTCTTTGGTTGCGTTGTTCCAAGCGATTACAACGCTGCAGAGATACCCTGCTACAGCCTCCTTCCCCTGGCTGGATGCTACGGCACACAGATAAAAACGCATCCCGTCCCGTCCGGTGTGCAAGAGTGGAAGCCAGAAAAAGGATTAATTTATGAGTAATGCCGATATATGCCAGAAACAACACAGCTGACGCCCATCGGTATGCCCTAATCGCATGGAATGAAGCAGTGCCGAGAGATTGTTTTTTGCTGCTTTCCTCCTTCAGCCGCTTTGCACTTTGGATGGGAAACAACAAAGCGCAGAAGAAAAACGAAAAAAAAACACCTACCACTTCACGCGTTTTATCGGTTTTGTTGTGCTCGATTCGTTCCGGCATGAGCTTGTTGTTTTTATCTCGGAGCAAAATTCGAAGTTCCTCTCCGCCCCCTTCAATTTTATCAGTCATTCCTTGTGTGATCTGCGGAAAATTGACGAAAATTAGGATGGGAAGGAATGAGGTCTGTGGAATTGTAAATTAGATTCAAACCGCGTCTGCGAGACTGAGGTAAAATTAATTCGAAATGAGGCTTACATGCACTGTTTTGGTTATAATAACTTGTTAGTAGGCTTAGGTAAAATACTTATTCATTCTAACATCCAACTTATTAAAAACACGAATTGAGCATTTCTAAAAGAAATCTGCCGGAAAAATCAGAATTCTAGCATGGCTACACTTAGGATGAAACATTTCAAATGTCTTCGGCGTTTTTCCACGCCTCAAACGGTAAAGTTCATTACTAGAAGATAAGATATATTCAAAGCAGC
Source organism: Toxorhynchites rutilus septentrionalis (assembly GCF_029784135.1). NCBI lineage: Eukaryota > Metazoa > Arthropoda > Insecta > Diptera > Culicidae > Toxorhynchites > Toxorhynchites rutilus. Next base: position 56,500,380 of record NC_073744.1, on the reverse strand, counting down.
ATTAGTGAAAAAAAAAATCTTCCTGCTCAATGGATGACTCGACAAAATAAATAGAGGAACAGAGTGCGAAGTGATTTTCGACATGCTGTAACTGCGTGTAAAATCAACGCATATCGATGGGATGCAGATCATTTTGAAGCTACAACTTTCAAGTATCAAAATATTTCAGGTACATATTTTCATCTTGGTGTGTGTGAGTGTAGTGGGCAACAATATCGGGAAGAAATGAAAAATCGATTTTTCTCTGTTTTTTAAAAGATTTTCTGGTCTAACACATTTTTTGCGAACCACCTCAATGGCGAATATAATTAACCTTATCGACCAGCTTTCATTTGGTTCCCAGAACGTTCCCGTAGGACCTTCCCACACAGAGATTCGTCTTCGTCTTTGATGATGAATGGTTCAGTAAAAAACCATCGCACCCCAAATCGAAAAGCAGTTCTGAAAACTGTAATAAATTCTGCACGAGGATAATTTGTTACTTTGACGAAAAAAAAATTATTTATAATTTTTGCTTCGATTTCAAAAAAGTGTCAAAAACAGGATTTTTGTAGTGCTTTACAAAATCTACTGTAATTCTGAAAATATCGCAGTAAGTTCTAATGTTTGCAGGCAAATTTTTAGCCTAGTGTGTTTCCTAAACTTCTGTGATCGTTTCGTATCGATACGTTCAGCCATTTTTTCAATCTGATTTTTCAAAATTTGGAGTATATTAGTGGTAAATGCTCCACTAATTTACTCCAAATTTTGAAAAATCGGATCGTATTAGAAGTTACAGAAATCCAACGCGACCCTCAGAACGATATGCGTTGATTTTTCAGGAAGTTGCAGCATGGCAAAAATCACTTCAAATTTCCGACTTCGCACTCTGTTCCTCTGATATTTTTTTCGGGTGTATTTTGTTTGATGAGTGGACAATGATTGAGGGAGTTTATAATCTATCTATATCTATATATATATATATATATATATATATATATATATATATATATATATATATATATATATATATATATATATATATATATATATATATATATATATAAATGTATGTATATATATATATATATATATATATATATAATTGAGCATTTCTAAAAGAAACCTAGTTAAGAACCTAGAAACCTAGAAACCTAGACCTAGTTAACGTTGTTGTCCATCGGTGGAATTCTGCTGATGCTGCTTGAGGGTAATGCCCGTTGTTCCGGTGTCAATAAAGTGCTAACTGCTGACGGGGTCCAAATAATAAATGTATGATGTTTGACGATGGCTCGGTATCGTTGCCAACTGGGGTCATGCTGGTGGATCCGTTGGTAACTGCTCCCCCCTGAAGATCGAGCCGTCCCGGTTCGATTCTTTCGGCTGATGAATCCTCCAGGATACTACTTATGTTGATACTAGGGTACCATTTCCGTTGGAAAGTGCTTTCGGTTCGTTTACAGTATTTCGAAACACCCACAGCTATCGCTGAAACGATAATTATCAAAAACAGTCCAATATTTGATGATATCTGGATTTTAGTTGTATCTTCCATGGATTCCATTCGTTGACGGTTTCGGAGGTGAAGTTCTTGTAACTTCTCCAAAGTTATGTTAGACTCGAAGGCGGTCTTCTCAATATTTAATCCATCTAGGGGTAATATAAGTGGGGTTTGTTTGCTGTATGATTCTCTACTGCTGTAGCTCACATCATTTATGGTAACTGTGCAATTAGAGAAGTAAATTAGGAAAGTTCCTTGAAGTACTCTGTCTGAGAGTTGACAATCTGTATGCATGATTGCTGCTTTAACATCTTTGAGAATGATGTGGTAGTCAGTTATACGTTTGACATCTGTATCTGAATAGTTCGTAAAAACGCATTTGCCAGAAAATCCTCTTAAAATTCGGGAGTAACATTCATCTTTGGATACGTCAATGAGGTCTCTACGATCACAAAGGGTGTTCAGCTCTACAAGTTGACATGTACCTTTGAGAAGAAATGTGGAGTTGACACCTACTATCGCCGTGTTTGATTGAAGTTTCAGTGATGTGTTGTTGATTGGAAGTGCCTCCAAAAGTAACTCGTTGAAAAGCTCTGGTTCGACAATCGGTATCAAGATTACAAAATATAGTTTAGAATTTCTGAATAGAGTCCTGATGCTTAAAAATTCGTAAGCTTGTTCTGAATTTAAAAGAGTTATGTTTTGTTTTTCTAACTGTTTTACAATAAACTTCAGTTCTTCTGGTTCTAGGAATCTTCTTGATATTGTGTTGAGTTTTGCGAGTTGTATAGTTTCGAAAATACTGTCTAGGTGGTAATGAATTTGATCTAAGTGGAATGATATTTTTAAAATTTTTACAATTGATGTGAAGTTTTGATTATGATTTTGTATGTCTAACATTGTTTGTCTGTTTGAAATTATTTGTTTCATAATTTTTGTTTGTTGGTCGTTTATTGACTGGATAATTCTGTTGAGTCTATTTTGAAGTTTTTCATTTATTGTGGCTTGTAGGTTGTTTTCATTGTTTAATGCTCTATTACCTGATTTGAGTTGCTCAATTTCTGAATGAATCCTATCTAAATCATCCTGATCTAAATTTCCTGTTATCAATTTTAAAGTAGAACCTAAGAAATTAAAAGCTCCTCTTCTATTTCTATTTTTTGGAAAGAGATTTTCATAAATGTTTGTAATTTCATCGTACTTAACGACCAACATTTGGGCAATATCTTGAATGTTTGAAAATGATTTTAGTCCAGTTATTATAGTCTGTAGTCGATCAAGTAGTGGTTGGTATTGTCTAAGGTCTATTTCATGATAAACATGATAGTGTCCGTTTTTTATAAGAGTGGATTTAGTCCGTATTGTCAAAAGTCCAGGGTTAGTCGAAAGGTCCTGTATTTGTATGGATTGGGATAGGATCATCGACGTGAGGGTAAATGAGATGATGGCATGATTCTGAAATGAATAAGAAGATTATGTTACTTTCTAATTCTCTTTAGATTTGATTTATGTAATCTACGGTTCGAATCATCTATGAATGTCTTGATTCTATCCTCAACGACTTGAACCGCATCGAATTTATTTTTCGTTTAACATTTAATTCCTTGCACTTTATGATGAATTTTGTCGTTTTCTCGCAACACGGGGGCATTTTCGCGGTTTTTGTTATGTTGATTTATGTTTCTTTTCTGAGTTTTATCAAGTTCTAAAATAACGTCATCGTAAATTTTGTTACGATTTTCAATAATTTTCTCCATTTCAAGTGGCCTTCCTTCGCCATCTTTTATACCGAAAAAGATTTCTCTTGGTTTCAAGTTGGTTGCGCTATGTATTGTACCGTTGTATAAAGTGCAAGCAATTTTGTAAACTTCTTTACTACTTAGGTAATTATACTTATCCTTGATACATCTGAAAATCTCGGCGAGAGTACTATGGAATCTTTCCACAATCCCATTCGTCTCGCTATGATTGACCGGTGTAAAATATGTTTGTATTCTTAGGTCTTCTAGAAGTCCTCTCACTTCGATTGACTTCATGGCTGGCTCATTGTCTGAGACGATGAGTTGAGGTTTACCGTGAGTGCTAAAATATTTCAAAAGTGTTCCCCTGATGTCTTGTATATTCCTACTCTTTAGTGGTAAAATAACGGCAAATCTTGAGAATTTATCGACTACTGACATGAACATATCTGGTTGGAATATGAATATATCGAGATGAATAATTTCTAAAGGTGCCTTTGGTATTGGGGTTTCTCCTTGTTTGATTTTATATGGTGCACGTTCATATTTATTTTTATTGCATACTTCGCAAAGTATGATGAATCGTCTAAGTTTTTGTTTCATTTTTGGAAAGTAATATTTCCTTGTCATTTCCTTGAAATTTTCTTGAATTCCTCGGTGGGATAGTTCATGGGTCTCTCTTATGAGGTCATTTTGTTCTTCTGGGGTTTTGACGTCTTTTAGTAATAATTGTGAAATTTTAACTTTTAATATTTTATTCCTGCTAAAATAATTTTTGTATACTACCTGGATTGATGGGATTAAAGAGTCTGGACACATAATACAGTTGATTTGTTTTGGGTTCATGTATTCTTTAAAAATTTTAATTAAGGCTGGTACACCAAACATCCATTTTGAAATGGTTCGCCTGAAAACTCTTGGAAAAATTTCTTCCAATTTTTCCTCTTCTTGCTCACTTATCTGAAGAATGATCTGGTTCGAAAAAACGTTTAAAGGTCGAAGGGTCATTGGTACAAATTCGCTATCATCTGTGTGAGCGGTTGCGGCGTCAGAATTATTGTCGTCGTTCTCATTAATATTTATTTCTTCAGGAATGATACGTGATAGAGCGTCTGCTACCGTGTTTTGTTTACCTGGTCTATATTTGATTTCGTAATCATATTCCTCTAGATCGAGTCTCCATCTAATAAGTTTGCTGTTTGGAGTTTTTAGATTTAAACCATATGTGAGTGGCTGGTGATCTGTGTATAAAACAAATTTTCTGCCAAAAAGATACGGTCTAAAATATTTACATCCCCACCAAATAGCTAGGAGTTCTTTCTCGATTGTGGAAAGATTTTCCTCTGATTTTGTCAAGGTACGAGAAGCAAATGCTACAGGCTTGTCACTGCCAACAGTGCCTTGGGATATAACCGCGCCGATTGCATGATTCGATGCGTCGGTTGTCAAAATAAAGGTTTTATTGAAGTCGGGGCATTGTAAAATTGAACTACTCGTGAGGATATTTTTACATTTCTCGAATGCGTTGATAAATTCATGGCAATGTTTTATGCCTTCTCCATTTCTCAAACAATTTGTTAAGGGCTTTGCAATTTTCGCAAAGTCCTTTATAAATTTGCGGTAGTAACCCAAAACTCCTAGAAATCCGCGTAATTCCTTTTCAGTTTTGGGAATGGGCCATTTCGTTATCGCATCAATTTTGTTAGGATTCGGTTTTACGCCTTCCGGTGTAACGATATGTCCTAAAAACGCGACTTCTTTCTGAAGAAATTCACTTTTGTCTAATTGAATCTTCATGTTGTATTCTTGTAGACAACTGAAGATTTTCTTCAAGTTTTCCAAATGTTCTTGAAGACTTGTAGAAAACACAATAATATCGTCCATGTAGACGAGACAAATTTTTCCAATGTGTTCCCTAAGTATATTATCCATCACTCTCTGGCAAGTGGATGGAGCGTTTCGCAGCCCAAAAGGCATACGCAGAAACTCGTAGTGCCCATAATCGACACTGAATGCGGTTTTAGGTATGTCTTCTTCACAGACTTCAATTTGATGAAATCCGGAAGCGAGATCAAGCGTGGTGAAATACAGACATCTACCTAACTTGTCTAATATATCACTTATGTTTGGTATAGGATACCTGTCTTCAATGGTTTTTTGGTTTAGTTTCCGATAATCGATAACTAAACGCCATTTTCTTTGTCCTGAGCAGGGATGTTAAAAAATCACATTCAACGATCAATGAATAAGTATATCCCTCTAGTCGGATGTTTTTAAATCACCCCCAGCAGGCGATGCTCTTTTATTCTTCATATGTACACAGAGAGAATACTTGGAACGGTGAGCTACCAAGATCTCAAAAAAGCAATATGAAAGCGGAATCCCCACTGCTTGCACTCTCGAAGCATTACTTCTACTACTCAAGTTTTATCGTGAGCCACAAGCCACAAACGATTAATCCTATTCCATAGAGCGGATGATGAGTTCTTGATCGTAAAGTGTAACAAGAGACGATCAACTGAAATCTTACGACACTCATCGAGGGATTTTTAATTCTCTATTGCACTGACCGCAGTGAGTGACTGACTCAGTCTCGTGTCGGCTTTATTTTGCTGTCGTCTCCCGCCCGATAAACAGCAGACGGGTAATGGATGCAATTGATTGATTTTATTACCAGCACATTTGGGCGAATCTCATCCCGCCCAAAATCGTTTTTTAGATTCCAATAATTCTGAACATTCACATTTCTCTCCAAATAATTTTTCCAATAGTAATTCAATTAGTGACTTCACGAAACACCTTTCGAATTCGGTTGAATTTCAGACCCTTTTTTATTTTGTAGATAAAACGGATCACATATTTGATTAATTCAATTCTGTGTGGTTACGTTCTTCGTTGCGAATAAATGTAATGAATTAGTATGGACGTATGTTATTCATATATCGTGGACTTCCGACATATGTGGCAGTAGATTTATCGAACGACTAATGTTTTTTTTATATCCCTTCAAACTTGTTGCATCTCTCAGATTTGCAAGGTTGAATCTGGTTAATTTCAGGTATTCAGTCTTCATATTGTCGAATGAATACTGTTGGAACAATAGGTATCGCAGCAAATGATTATCAACATCCTACCTTATCATCAAACGTTATGCGAAGAATTTCAGTGAACTGACGGCATTGGAATATATGCTTTGTGAGGACGCACAATTATTATCAGAGCGAATAAACGTCCGACTGGAAGTCATGAACTTCAATTCAATGTGCCCAAGATAAATTTATCCTTTGAAGGTCATTAACCTTTCTAAAGATGATCTGATGTTCAGATATTCCAATGTCGTCTGGAATAACCTGTCCAACACCTTATGATCGTAATATTGTTTTTGCTATTATTCTGATGTCTCATAACACGGCACTCTATTGATTATTCGCCGAAAATGAATAAAAAATACCCTTGAAGTTAGCCTACGGTTTTAGTAGCAGTGCAATATGGTGAGCCAGTCGCGGGATAAGAAAACATTTAAAAATAAAGCTTTTTTTTTTGAATGAATCAATAGTAAAACCAAACGTCAAAAAATTTCTCAGTATGTGATAGCAGATAATCATTATCCATTTGAGTTGTATGAGTATTCCCCCCCACACACTGTGGATAGTCTATCTGCATACAAATTATGTAGAGTTCCACAATCAAAAAAAAAATATGAGCAAATATTTACGTGCTTACACAAAAAAACACATGTTGACATATTTGCGCTAATTTATGTTTTTTGATTAATTCAAGGTAATCAAGATCTTTTCTAGCCACCAGTTTACTCGGGCCCGAAAAAAGAGGTCTGTATTTGAGCTGGCGGAAAAATATATCTCGCAAGACCACGTGTTCGATGACGTAATAGCCTTGGCCAATAACGCATTTACATTAACTCATAAAATTAGTGATTTGAGGGGGATTATTGTTTGTAGTCTCTTGTAGATTAATTTAAACACCATCTGAGAAATCCTCTGTGAAACATTAAACATTAAAGTCGTCCTATCTGCTGCAGCGCAGTTTTTTATTTTACCCAGTTTCATCGAAGTAAACACGCTCGGAAAGGAAAATTGAACGCCCGGACGAGAGAGCGAGAATCGTAAAGCGTACGTCATAGAGACACTCATTCCCATGGAGCAAATTCTTGTTAGGAGTTGTAAACAAAACGAGGAAGGAGAGTAACTCAATTATTCGAACTAGCTTCAGTCTAGCAATGCTTTGGTCAACTCAGAGTTACCAAGAGAAAATCATTTGGTTATGATGGGTGAGGATTAATAGTTAGTCGCAGTTTGCACAGATTGCGATCTGTGCAGTTTGCGATTAATCGTAAATCACATCATGCTCCCTTGATTTCCATCCTTGGTCCTGAGGCATCTTCCTTTTTCGGTACAACCCACACTGGGGATGACCAAGGACTGTTTGAATGCCTGATGATGCCCTGATCCAGCATTTTTGAAATCTGCCGTTGTACCTCTTCCTTGTGACAGAAAGGATACCGGTATGATTTTGAATGAACTGGTACATCATCTTTTGTTTTGATAGTGTGCTTTATTCCGTTGGTGAAGGTTAAAATCTTGTCTTCTTGATGAAATATATTTTCAAATTGTGAAATAATTTTACAGAGCCTATTACGTTCTTCTTGATTCAGGTGGTCAAGTCGTAGTTGAGCCTGTAATTTTCCTTTTGAATAATTCTCAGTTGGTTTTTCGTATTTTGATTGTATTTCAAAATTATTTATCTCTCCGAACACAGGTCTGTTTGGGTTAATTTTTGCGACATCTTGGCTTTTATTTTCGACCATTACAGTTGCTATATTATTTTCAGCATGGTAAATTCCGGGAATTACAGCTATCTCTTCAGTTAACGGTAATTCTCGTTCTACAAAGAAATCTCCATTCGCAATATTAGTAGGAAATGTTAAACCAATTTGTTCTCCAGCATTAACGCTTACTGTGTATGAATCTGGATATTTTTTCCTCATGGGTATCGTACAGTTAGGAAATTGTAGTTTGTTTGATGAAGTCATTATATCAATTTTCAAATCGCTCAGGGATTCGTACCCGATAAGTCCATCAAAGAATGGATGAAATTTGTAGAGATAAAAAGTTAATGGTAATCTTCCTTTGAAAGGCGAGAATTTTACAAATTGATCAACTTTATTAGTTCCATGTACACTTTTGACAATAGATGGAGTAGTGTACTCTATGGAAGCTGGGTCAATTAAAGAAGGATCAATATAATTTTTTTTGCCCCTGTATCAACAAGGAGCTTCAAATTGCCAAATTTTGTGTTTAATTGGACATAGGGTAAATAATTATTGTTTATTATGTTTCTGGTGGTGATTCTGGGGAAACTTGAAAATTTATATCATCTATTTCTTCATTTACTGCTGGTGTATTTTGCATTTCAATTTCTGGTTCTGGTTCAGGGTCATTATATGACTGATCTGGACAAAAGGGGTTTGTTCCGTAGTTCGCATCGTAAAATTCTTGATGGTATTCGTAGGGATAATAGAAGTTTGCTTGTTCCATATTTCGTAGTTCGTTTGAGTTCATTCTACTGGAACCTGGTGAAAATGGGTTCCTGGATGGAAAGGGGACTTGATGAGGTCTCCTATTTATGTAGTCAACCTGTCTACTTCTTATAGACGGGTCTACTTCCATCGGTATTGGTTTAGGTAGTGGTTTAGGAAAGGTTGGAGGTGGTAAAAAGTTTCTTACGGGAACTCTCTGTGAGGATTGTGGATTATTGGAAAATTGCCTTGGATTTTGATTCTGATTGAATTTAAAAGGAGGAGGATTACGGAACGGTGTTAATGGAAGAGGTGGAGATCTAAATGGAGAGTTTTTGAAACTGGAATAAGGTTTTTGATATGAATCTGGTGTTGTAGTTCTAAATCCTTCTTTTGCGTAACTATAATTTTGCTCTTCAAGGCATAATCTGAGAGCGTCTTTCATAGTATCTGGTCCGCGAGCTCTGATTATTGGCCCCAAAGGTTCCTTCAATCCGGCTAGGAATACTTTCAGCCCCATTTGTTGGTAAAATTCTTTTTTAGAGGATATTACTGCCTCGTTGTTCTCAGTAATGTTGAGATTATTGATCAGTAATGAAATTGTGTGTGAGACTTTACTGTAGAAGTCTTCTACATTGTGGGTTTGTGTACTTTTAAAAAGATCGCGAGTGAGAGACACTTCGTCTCGTCGGTCGCTATAGTGGGTGATGAGATTTTGTTTCATCTCTGCCCAATTCAAATTGGTGCAAATTGGTAAAGCTCCAATATATTGTCGGCTTCGCCTGTGATCTTTGTGCGAACAGCCTGAATCCACACACGTCCCCTCAACTTCATTGAGCAATGGCATTATGTTGTCTATTGCTCTTATAAAAGAGTTCAGCTCAACGGGATTTCCGTCGAAACAAGGTATATCCCTTATGATTTGTGGGGTCTGGAGTGATTTTAAAATCATCTCCGTTCTCCCAACGTTGTTAGCTGGTGCCTGAGGCACATTAGCCAAATGTTGTGCTGCTTGTGCAAGCTGTTCCGCTTGCGCAGCTTGGGCTCTAACCTGAGCAAGTTCTGCATCCCGGTTAGCCACATGTTGAGCTGAGTCTCTAATTTGAATTCTCAAATCCTCGATATGTTGCTCTTGCATGTTGCGAGCCATATCGTAACGTTTATTTTTTTTTGTTAAAATTGTGGTAACATTAAGTATACTTTATTCCTTATTAATGGTTCACTTATTTTTTCTGTTGATAATTCACTTTTTTCTGTTGATAGTTCACTTTGTGTTTTGTTAATAATTCACTCTGTTTTTTATTGGTAATTCACCTTATCTCTTATAAATAATTCACTTTTTTTGGTAAAAATAATAAAAAAGAACGCTTACCTAATTTCTCTTGGAGTCAATAATCCGTTGACTCTGAAGAAAATGATACCGATATTCCCTCGGTTTTCCTGCTGGATGAGGTGAAGTTTATGAGATGTTGCACTTCTCCGGTAAGCCGCCGTTGAAATTACACTTTACTTCACTCCAGCACTACACGACTGCGCCAGTTAACGAATCGCGGACTACAGCCGAGTTTTTAAAAAAATGAAAACGAACTTCACTGTTCAACTTTCAGACCAATAATGATCGTCTTTATTTTCCGATACTTAATTCTACCCTACACTTCCTAAATGAATCTGCTGACCTATCAATATGATACCTGTCGATGCCAGTCCAAGGGTCGTTCGCCGTCGTTGTCGTTGCCCGGATGTTTATTGCTGAATTGCGTGACCTAGTTAACGTTGTTGTCCATCGGTGGAATTCTGCTGATGCTGCTTGAGGGTAATGCCCGTTGTTCCGGTGTCAATAAAGTGCTAACTGCTGACGGGGTCCAAATAATGAATGTATGATGTTTGACGATGGCTCGGTATCGTTGCCAACTGGGGTCATGCTGGTGGATCCGTTGGTAACTTATATATATAAATGGATTTCTATCTGTCTGTCTGTCTGTCTGATTCTTATGGACTCGGAAACTACTGAACCGATCAACATGAAAATTGGTATGTAGGGGTTTTTTGGGGCCGGGGAAGGTTTTCGCGATAATTTTAGACTCTTCCCCCCTCTCTAAGGGCGGGCTGCCATACAAATGAAACACAAATTTCTATATTACTCGGGAATTTATCAAGCAAATGAAACCAAACCAAACCAAACCAGAAAACGTGAATGTGATAACGAAAAATAAATTTTGGGCGAGACGAAGTTTGCCGGGTCAGCTAGTACATCTATATATATAAAAATGGAGTGATGTCTGTCTGTCTGTCTGATTCTTATAGACTCGGAAACTACTGAACCGATCGACATGAAAATTGGTATGTAGGGGTTTTTGGGGCCGAGGAAGGTTTTCGTGATATTTTGAGACCCCTCCCCCCTCTCTAAGGGGGGGCTGCCATACAAATGAAACACGAATTTCTACATTATTCGGGAATTAATCAATCAAATGAAACTAAATTCGGCATATGGAGATTCTAGGGTGCAATAAATGTTTCTATGATGGTTAGATTCTCCGCCCCCCTCTCTAAGGGAGGACTGCCATACAAATGAAACACAAATTTCTGCATAACTCGAGAACTCATCAAGCTCAATTTGGCATATGAGGGTTTTTGAGTATGAGAATTGTTTCTATAATGGTATGATACCCCTCCCTCCTCTGGAATGGAGAGGGGGTCCCATAAAAATATTACAAATATTTCAACCAAAGATATTCCAACCAAACATGACAAAATTAATTTTCGGAAAATTCTGAAGAAAAAAGGGAAAATTCGGAAAATTAAATTCCCTTATGTTCTACAATTACATAGTGACAAGTGCTGTTAGTCCATTTGATGTTTGCGCTAGCGAAATTGATCTTTGTTCGAAACTGGAAAAGGATTTTAATGTGATGAAACGCACTCCTATATCTTCTTCTATCTATACAAAAAAAAATGATCGCCAGATGTGTTAATAAGAGCAGAACTCGAGGAAGGAATTCAACGATTCAGGGCTGTCTTTATTCTATTAAATTTTCTGTAAAAAACATTTATTCCATGTAACGGAGAAACATGTTATTTGCAAGTGGTTGAAAAATCTTGAACAAGAATTGTGTCTGAAAATAATCTGATATTATAATGATGAGTTTTGTTAGAAATATTAGGAGTTTTATAGTGAAACGTAAATTTAACCAGGTCGAATAGAAGATCAATCAATGAACAGTGCTGCGATTGAACCCATGAACGTGCGCTTAGTAAGAAAAAGTGAATGTGAAAAATAAATTTTGGGCGGGACGAAGTTTGCCGGGTCAGCTGGTATAGAATAAAACTTAAAATATATATACATGAGGATAAAATCGTTTCACACGGAAGGACTGTCCGGTCATTAGGATCTTGCGGAAATTGATTTGCTGTTTTGGCAAAACTGGACGTTTTGTCAGAAATTGGTTCAACTTCCAACTGTGGGCGGTCTTGGCTCGTTTCCAGTTTTGACTGAATGACAGGTAACTTGTCACCTGCAGATATATATATTTGACGTAAGAAAAAATCCACAGAATTTCCTTTTAACGATGGCCTTACCTTTTGAAAAATATGCCTCAATAGTCTTCTTAGGGATTTTAGCACGGCAGCTCACAACTCAATCAATGTCGATACGGAATTTCTATAGTCGAATTTAACTTCGCAGCACCAAATATAAAATATCTTCCACTACATCCGTGACCGCGAAAAAATTTCGACGCTCATCGTACTGAGAAAATACTGTGGTAAATTTGCCTTGCGCAGAAGGATACCAACGTAATTAACCCACTTTCTGTGTTCTACCTTCTCGTTCTAACAAATGATAAAATGAAAACATTGAACCCTCGGCTGTAAAGAACAAAAGAGACGGATAGAGTCGGCTTCGATCGTTCCAGAGTGGAGAAGTGAGGTGACATTTCATATGGTTCAACACTTTTATTAGGCTGTCAAAATAGTTCTGCGGTATTTTTTTGAATTTTCATTTGTTCATAAAATTAGTTACAATCATCTGTTTTAAGTCAAATATGCGCCGTTTTGTTCGATGACTTGTTCCCAACGAGATGCCAACTTCATAATACCCCTGTTATAGAAGCTCGCTTTCTTATTGGCAAAAAAACTCGGATAGCCAATTTTCACAGGCCTCTTTTGTGGCTAACTTCTGACTACCTAGCTCGTTCGCCATGGACAAAAACAGGAGGTAGTCACTTGGTGCAAGGTCCGGACTATGCGGCGGATGCAAAAGAACCTCCCATCCGAGCTCCCGGAGCTTCTGGCGCGTCACCAAAGAAGTGTGTGGCCTGGCGTTGTCCTGATGGAAGACAATGCGGCCTCTGTTTATCAAAGATGGCCTCTTCTTCATGAGTGCTACCTTCAAGCGGGCCAGTTGTTGACAGTACAGGTCCGAATTGAGCGTTTGGCCATAGGGAAGCAGCTCATAATAGATTATTCCTTGACAATCCCACCAAACACACAGCAGAACCTTCCTGGCCGTTAATGAGGGCTTGGCCACCGTCTGAGCCGCTTCAGCGGGCTTCAAACACGACCGTTTGCGCTTCACGTTGTCGTAAGTGACCCACTTTTCATCGCCAGTCACCATCCGCTTCAGAAACGGGTAGATTTTGTTGCGATTCAGCAGCGATTCACATGCGTCGATACGGTCAAAGATGTTTTTTTTTGCGTCAACGTGTGTGGCACCCATACATCGAGCTTCTTTGTGAATACAAGCTTCTTCAAATGGTTCATAACGGTTTGATGACTTATCCCCAGCTCTTGGCCGTTGCTACGGCTGCTACTATGCCGGTCTTTCTCGGCTAATTCAGCGATTTTGTCACAATTTTCGACGACAGGCCTTCCGGAGCGAGGCGCATCTTCGACGACCTGTACACCAGAACGAAAACGTTGAAACCATCGTTGTGCGGTGGAAATGGAAAAGTGTATCTGGTCCATAAACTGCACAAATTTTATTGGCAGCTTGAGATGCATTTTTGCCTTTGTCATAGTAGTACTGTAAAATATGTCGGATTTTCTCTCTATTTTGCTCCATATTTGCGACACTATAACTCACGAACGACTTAACCAAACAAAACACTGTCAAGGACCATATTATAGCGCGCAAAAATACCTTTCCAACAATACCTTTATAGTATGACTCGATACAATGAATACAACTAGAACTACGCGCTTAGAACGACACCTAGCGGAAATACCGCAGGACTTTTTTGACAGCCTAATATAATTCAAGGTATCTTCAGGACTCAACGAAGAAACAAAATTGATTAGTAAGAAAGTAGATAGAAAAAAAATGCACTGTAATAAATTCAATATTAAAAATTGAATTTGAAAAAAAAAACTGTCAATTCTGTATTTTTGCTGGAAATCTGTACTTTTGCTGGAATCTTGTGTATATACAGATTCTGTATTTGAAATTTGGCTAAAAATCTGTAAAATACAGAATATTCTGTATATGTGGCAACCCCGGGTGTAAGTGACATCATCGATTTCTCTACATCGACTCTCTCTTTTAGCTGCAAACAAATTCCCATCTGTATTTGACAATGTGGAATATTGGTCAGAAACTCATCTATCGGATTCTATAGCAAACTCCAACTGGAACGATTTTGCAGTACAGTTATTATCTAAAAAAAAGTTGATGGAGAGAAATCGATCAAGTCACTTACACCCCTTTTCTTCTGAGCCCCTCATATGGGAAAAATGTTGGGCACATGGGAATCTCATTCAAACATGCTAGGTTCTCATTACTCTGGCAAATTTCATCTAGGACCGCTCGATATTGCTTTAGTTTCAATATTGCTGCTTTGCTTCATTACTGAGATGGGACTCACAGAGAATGAATCATATTTTGGTTAATAAAACTTGTTAGCAGTCTTTGTTACGACAGCTATCCAACTTGTCAATAACACGAATGTCACGATGATGCTGCCACGGCTCGATTCGGCGACGATCCAGTTTTGAAATCGAAATCAACCATCACAGCTCGAATTTGATATTCTCAACAATATCATTGTATCACCTTGGGCCGGAAAAGATAATCTCGTCTAGCTGACGTGCGTTACATGAGCCAGTTACATCCCCAGGCGCAAGGGGTATTATGTCCACGGGGGTATTATGTGCGACAGGGGCTCCGGTAATAAAAGTTTCCTAGTTTTCATGCGAGGCATGGCAAGCGGCTATAGATAGATCGGAACGGTCTTTCATTTAATACGGCAATAGGCTCCTGAACGTGATACGGCGATACGATATTCAGTGTCTTTTGTTCCATATGTGTCGCACAACAGCTACAAATCTCGCTCTCTCTCTCTCTCTCTTCCCCCCGGTTCTCTCGGCCCTGTTTCACTCCACCCAACACCGAGGACCCTGAGCTTGTTTCCTTCGCCTTTTGTACAATCTTTTCTTTTATTGGAGGTTGCCTATTTGTAGAGACACATAGACCGGCTCGCAAAAAGCAGCCAAGCTGTGTGTATAGAAATGGGCTTTGAATGAACTGATTCTTCCCTTTTTAAAAGCAAGATGAGAAGAATGAAAGAAAAAAACATAATACGTGGAGCTCATTGAATGCTTCCTCTGTTGGGCGATTCTTGTGCCTGTGCCTTTCCTTCTACAGGAGCATAAAGGCGTATTTTATTTCACCCATCATCAATTCCTGTATCGCCGTGTTGGCACGTTGCCGCGCACGGAATCGCGCACCTTGATCCACCTGAATGTACCTACCCGTGTGCTGACAAAAATCGTGAGAAATACTATATCCATCTTGGGAGTTCTCTTGAAACTGATCACTTTGAAATCAAACCTTGCTTGGTTGTGGATGTACGTTTATTACTTGTGTATTGTTATTTTTCTATTGAATATATTTCACATTTGCATATATTTGGTCAGAGTTTATTCTGAATATCAATTTATTTCGAACGGAAATTTTGCTTTCTGTGTGGAATGCGGAATAAAAAATGCACATGGTTTCCTCTGTATAAGATGAGGATACAATAAACCGCGTTAACTTAATTCGTTTTTTTAACTGAATGGCCCCGTTCAGCAGGTTTCTGCATAGCACAATACATCATTATTTCGTTAGATTGCTATTTGGATCTTGAAGAAGTTCTCGTGAAGGATAACACCATGAGAGCTAGGGAAACTACACGTACGAAGTAAACCTATACGGAAGTACTATGAGCAAGCTTGAAATTCACTGCATGCAATTTCGCCAACAACTTTTGTTTTTCTGTAGTGCAACATGTGTCGGGTTTTTCACATAACGAGTATTTTCGGGGCTGAAGTGCACATATATTATTGTAGCTAGCGGTTACCGTTCTCTATACAGCGGAAATGGGGGTTGAATTCAAGCGCACTGGGTCTTTCAGATTAAACGCTCTCGCCAAAAAATCGAATAGATCCTTATAATTTTTTTTTCGCTCCGTCCATGGCAACACTGCATTCCCCACTTTGGGACGATAATAATCGGCTACACGCTCAGTCTGATCGGATGGTTTTTAGTGTCAAGATGTACAATGTACAAGAACGTGTATTTTTAGTGAAATCGTATTACTCGAGCAACCGAAGCCTTAAGCCTTAAGCCTATATAAATAAAAATGGTTCGCCGAATGCAAGAGCAAAACTCGGGGAAGCAATTGTCTGATTTAGGGCTGTCTTTATTCTTTCATATTTTCTGTATCAAACATTTATTCCATGTAACGGAGAAACATGTTATTTGCAAGTGGTTGAAAAATCTTGAACAAGAATTGTGTCTGAAAATAATCTGATATTATAATGACGAGTTTTGATAGAAGTACTAGGAAGTTTATAGCAAACTAGCTGACACGGCAAACTTCGTCCCGCCCAAAATTGGTTTTTTTCTTATCAAAACCTTCAAACATTCACGTTTCCTTACTATGAGCAAGTTAATGGGTCCAATCGCAGAACTGTTCATTGATTGATCTTCTAATCGACCCCGTTGAATGTGCCTTTTACTAGAAAATTCCTAGTATGTCTAACAAAACTCATCATTATAATTTCAGATTATTTTCAGACACAATTCTCGTTCAAGATTTTTCAACCACTTGCAAATATCATGTTTCTCCGTTACATGGAATAAATGTTTGATACAGAAAATATGATAGAATAAAGACAGCCCTAAATCGGGCAATTCCTTCCTCGAGTTCTGCTCTTATCAACACATTCGGCGATACTTTTTTATTGGTATAGATAGAATAAGATTCAGGAGTGCGTTTCATCACATTAAAATCCATTTCCAGTTCCGAACAAAGATCAATTTCGCTAGCGCAAACATCAAATGGACTAACAGCACTTGTCACTATGTAATTGTTGAACATATGGGAATTTATTTTTCCGAATTTTCCCTTGTTCCTTCAGAGTTTTCCGAAAATTTTCAATTGTCATGTTTGGTTGGAATATTTTTGGTTGAAATAAGTGTAATATTTCTATGGGACCCCCTGTCCATTCCAGAGGAGAGAGGGGTGTCATACCATCATAGAAACATTTCTCATACCCAAAAACCCTCACATCCCAAATTTGGCTCCATTCGCTCGATTAGTTTTCGAGTTATGCAGAAGTTTGCGTTTGTGTGCCCCCCTGTAATTTGTGTTTCATTTGTATGGCAGCTCTCCCTTAGATCTACATAAAGTTGGTCAGAGAATTAAACGTAGGAAATTACTTAGGGTTTCATTAAAAATTATCAAAGAATTTTTTTGGAAAAAAAAATCATTGAAAAAAAAAATGTTTTGAAAATTAAAATTCATTTTGCTCGAAAACATATACTTCCAGAAATCTGAAAAAATAGATATAAATAGCCCTTAAAATTTCAAACAAGTTTTCCATACATCGGACGATGAGCACATTTACATCGAACAACTACTTTTTCATGTTTTTCATGTTAAATTTTTATGTAAAAATACTCGCATTTTAAATGCTCTGCTAACTTTTCTCTATTTAGAAACATGTCAAGAACATGTCAAACGTGAGAATTTATACACAAAAATGTTACGAGCAAAACATTATATTTATCAGGAATCTTCATACAAAAATTACTTTTTATCACTGGAAAAAAGTTTATATTTTATCAAGATTGAAAACTTTGTCGAATACACTATATCGCTATCTTGACTTTAAACAAAATTAGGATTAGTTATATTTTTTTCACAGAAAATATAAAAAAGTTGTTATTAGAAAAACTTTTTCCCTGATTTCTCTGATGTATGGACGACTTGTTGGAAATTTTAAGGACTATTCATACATTTTTGGAAATTAAAAAAAAAAGTTTTTGAAAAAAATGAATTTGAATTTTTAAAATTACTCTTTTTCCAGCGAAATTTTTTTTCCAGAAACTTTTTGATATTTTTTGGTAAAAATTCAATCATTTTCCTACATTTCATCCTTTGACATGATTTTTTTTTTTTTATCCAAAATATATATTTTTATTAAGGCTCATATGGCGTCAACCTGACGGGGCCGGGAGTTCAATATTTCGACAATGTTTGCCTTATAACTATGTTAGTAATATGTAACCGATTACTCGCGGTTGGCTCGAGGTTAGCATTACAAGTGTTTTCGTAATTGTGATGTTGCTGTCTTCAATGATCTGTACCTGTGCCCGACACGGGATACTTCCTATTGGGATGCAGCTGACCATTAATCAGCAACGCCCCCCTAGTCTGTACCCCATATCTAGCGTGGTGTGTCTTCTCGAGGAATCCAGGATAGAATGGTCACTAGCCGGCGCAATCATCAGCTCGTGTAGAGTTGTCATGAGCGGTACAACCTTTGGCTTTTGTTGAATCATCAGTGGACTGCACAACCTTTGGCCCGTGTATCTGTAAAGAGTGTGTGTATGTATTGCCGCAACTAAGTAAAAGTTTATAGATCGAATAGGAGGGATACGAAACAGGGACACAACGAAGGAAAAATCATTAAACGTTGACATCGGCGTTCCTGAGGAACAGGTATAGATGAAGCAGAAGATCAGGATCACGGCTACCTAAGATATCCCGGACGGGGATATCCGATTGTCTGCCTTTTGCTCTCAGTGCTCTAGAGAGCTGAGAGCGAGCAGCATGGAACCGGATACACGACCAGACAATATGCTCGATGTCGTGGTAGCCATCGCCACAATCACAAAGATTGTTTGCTGCGAGCC
This sequence comes from Toxorhynchites rutilus septentrionalis, assembly GCF_029784135.1. NCBI lineage: Eukaryota > Metazoa > Arthropoda > Insecta > Diptera > Culicidae > Toxorhynchites > Toxorhynchites rutilus. Next base: position 56,481,448 of record NC_073744.1, on the reverse strand, counting down.
CAATTTGATAGAGATGCGCGTTTAGGTTGTAGTGATTGGACATAAGCCGAGATATCACGCGAATGAAATCACGACCGACATTCAATCCCTTAAACCAAGCTTTCGTCGAAACCTTAGGGATAATCGTGTGTAACCAACGACCGAACTCATCTTCACTCCACATGCGCTGCCAACTAACGAGTGTGTCCTGACGAGGAATGTGAAAAAATTCGTTATACGTAATTTGCCTTTCAAAAAGTGTGCCTTCTGAAGCGCCCACCTTAGCTAGCGAGTCCGCTTTCTCATTCCCCGGAATCGAGCAATGAGAGGGAACCCATGCTAAGGTAATCTTGAATAATTTTTCGACCAAAACACTCAATAGTTGTCTTATTCTTGTTAGGAAATAAGATGAGCGTTTATCAACTTTCATTGAGCGGATTGCCTCTATTGAGCTGAGACTGTCTGAAAAAATTAAATAGTGGTCGATGGGCAATGTTTCAATGATCCCTAATGCGTAATATATCGCACCCAGTTCAGCGACATACACGGAACAAGGATCTTTGAGTTTGAAAGAGGCACTGGAATTTTCATTGAAGATGCCGAAGCCAGTGGACCCGTTTATGCATGAACCGTCAGTAAAGAACATTTTATCAGATCTAACTTTCCCATATTCTGCCGAAAATATCTCCGGAATGTAATCGGAGCGTAGATGATCTGGGATTCCATGGATCTTTTGTCGCATGGACAGATCAAAATTGACAGAGGAATTGCAAAAGTATGGGAAGCAAACTTGGTTGGAGATGCCCGGTGAAGGGTGCACTTCATGGGTAAGGTACTCATGGTATAGAGACATAAAACTTGACTGAGGAGTCAGTTGGAGTAGATTTTCGAAGTTATCAATCACCAATGGATTCATGATCTTGCAACGGATGAGAAATCTGTAGGATAATTCTGTGAACCGAAGAGTAAGCGGGGGTACTCCTGCCAAAACTTCGAGACTCATCGTATGTGTCGAATGCAAACACCCCATGGCTATACGCAAGCAACGATATTGTATTCTCTCCAGCTTGAGAATATGAATCCTGGCAGCTGATCGGAAGCAAAAACTGCCATATTTTAACACTGACAATATCGTTGTTTTGTACAACTGAATGAGGTCTCCTGGATGGGCACCCCACCATGTTCCGGTTATTGTTTGGAGAAAATTGATTCTTTGCTGGCATTTCTGTTTCAAATACGCAATGTGTATTCCCCAGGTACATTTAGAGTCAAAATATACTCCAAGGTATTTGAAAAACATCGAGTGCTTGATCGTTTTGCCGGATAGGTGAAGCTGGAATTGGGCGGGTTCGTGCTTCCTAGAAAAAAGGACCATTTCAGTTTTCTCCGTAGAGAATTCGATACCCAGCTTGAGAGCCCACGTGAACAGGTTGTTCAGGGTATCTTGCAAGGATTTTTGCAGAACGACGGGATTAGTACCCGTGATGGAAATAACTCCATCGTCTGCAAGTTGTCTCAACGTGCAATCTCTAGTTAGACAATCATCTATATCATTGACGTAAAAACTTTACAAGAGGGGGCTTAGGCAGGAGCCTTGTGGGAGGCCCATAAAACTGTAACGAGAAGATTTCAAGCTGCCATGATTGAAAAACATGTGCTTTTCTGAGAGTAAATTGTACAGGAAATTATTCAGAATCGGTGAAAGTCCACGATTATGAAGTTTCTCTGAGAGAATTTCCATGGAAACTGAATCAAATGCCCCTTTGATATCGAGAAAAACGGAAGCCATTTGTTCTTTGCGAGCAAATGCGATTTGGATTTCAGAAGATAGCAGCGCGAGACAATCGTTCGTCCCTTTACCTCGGCGGAAGCCAAACTGCGTATTTGACAGCAAATTGTTCGTTTCAACCCACTTGTCCAAACGAAGTAGAATCATTTTCTCTAACAATTTACGAATACAGGATAACATTGCAATCGGCCTATACGAATTGTGATCGCAAGCCGGCTTGTTGGGTTTTCGTATGGCTATCACTCTCACTTGTCTCCAGTCATGCGGGACTATATTCAGCTCCATAAACTTGTTGAACAAGTTCAGCAAACGATGTTTTGCCAAGTCGGGAAGATTCTTCAATAAGTTGAATTTAATCTTGTCCGACCCCGGAGCTGAATTGTTACATGAGAGAAGTGCAATTGAGAATTCTACCATCGAAAAATTCTCATAATCGCCTTGGAGCGGAATGTCGCGTACGACGTTTTGTGCAGGAACGGAATCGGGACAAACCTTTCTTGCAAATTTGAAAATCCAACGGTCAGAGTATTCCTCACTTTCATTTGTATGGTTCCGGCCACGCATTCTCCTAGCCGTATTACAAAGAGTGCTCATAGCTGTCTCCCTTGACAAACCATTGACGAACTTCCGCCAATATCCACGCTTTTTTGCTTTAATCAGACCTTTTAGTTTAGCTTCTAGAGCTTGGTACTTTCGAAACCTTTCCACTAATCCAGTTTTCCTGAATTTTTTGAAAGCGGATGATTTTTCAAGGTAGACCTTTGAGCACTCCTTGTCCCACCAAAGTGATGGAGGACGACGTCGGAAAGTGGTAGCAGGAACACGTTTCTTTTGAGCTTGAAGTGCGCTTTCGTAAATCAAACTCGATATAAAGTTATACTCTTCGAGTGGAGGAAGTTCATGCATTGAAACAAGTGCTTCAGATATTTTTTTTCTGCAAATTTTCTCCAGTCAATATTTTTCGTGAGGTCATACGCAATATCGACTGACTCACGAGAACCTGATTCATTGGCGATCGATAAAATTATTGGCAGGTGATCACTACCGTGGGGATCTTGGATTACCTTCCACGTGCAATCCAGGGATAATGAAGAAGAGCAAAGTGATATGTCTAGCATACTTGCCCGTGCAGGAGGGTTGGCTATCCTAGTTGCTTCCCCTGTATTTAAAACTGTCATGTTGAAGTTGTCGCACAGATCATAAATCAACGTGGCACGGCTGTCATCATAGTGTGACCCCCATGCTGTTCCATGGGAGTTGAGGTCACCTAAGATTAGCCGCGGCTCCGGCAATGCCGCGATGATATCAAAAAACTGATGGCGGCCGACCATGGTTCTTGGAGGAATATATATCGAGGTAATGCAGAAGTCTTTGCCATTGATTTGTGTCTGGCAAGCGACAACTTCAATGCCTGTCATCGATGGGAGAGTGACTCTATAGAAGGAGTGGCATTTTTTGATCCCCAATAGTACGCCACCAAACGAGTCATTTCGATCGAGGCGAATAATGTTGAAATCGTGGAAATTCAGCTCGTCGGCTGAAGAAAGCCATGTTTCACAGAGGGAAAATACATCACAGTTAGAACTGTGAACTAAAAATTTAAATTGATCTAGTTTAGGGATGATGCTTCTGCAATTCAATCAAATCCTTGACCTCTTGCACTGAATCAGGCATCGAGGGAAATGAACGCTGCTAAAAAACCACATTTTTCTTTCAAAAATGTTCTCACAATCGGAAGCAAACATAATACTATGCTTTTAAGAGGGTCATTTATATTTAGAGCATTTAAAATGTTGTCCACCAGGTCAGAAAGCGCGAGCAAACCAGATTGTGGCTGTTGCCTCGACCGCGAAAATGGAACAGACCGGGTGGGTGCTGCTCCGGGAAGTGTTGAGGACCCCTGGTGCGTGGAAGAACAGCTTAAACCAGGAGGTACTTGCTTCGGTCTATTCTCAGCACGTTCAATTCGAGTTTTCATTCCAACTTGGGAAGTTTCGGTCGTCTTTCTGGGGAGTGAAGGAAAAGAAGTAATTTTTCTTTTCCTGACGGCACCCTGCGATGTACCGGAACTTCCTGCATTGGGAGCGTCAGCAACAGGCTCGTCGTTCTGCAGAATGGAGTAGGGATTGTCCTGAGTCGTTGGAACGGAACTCTTAAGCATTTCTGCATAAGTCCGCTTGGAACGTTCCTTTAAGGAACGCTTGATTTTTTCCCCTCGTTGTTTGTACACCGGGCATTGAATAATATCATGAGGAGTCCCGCCGCAATGAAGACACTTGTGCTCTTTCGCGCAAGGATTCTCATCATGGCTCTCTCCACAATCTGCGCAACGTTTTTTATTGCAACAATAGGCGGCCGTGTGACCGAGTTGCATACATTTGTTGCATTTCATTACCCGGGTTACAAACAACCGAACAGGTAAACGAAGTGCACCTATTGCAACGTAGTTTGGAAGGGCGGAACCCTCAAAAGTCACACGAAAAGAGTTTGTCCGATTGAGAACCCTTTTGTCATTTTTTTGTGACACAGATTTCAGTCGATCGCATGCAAGAATCTTCACAGATTTTAGTGAAGAGTTCTTGAAGCGACCGACACCATCGATAATCTCTTTTCGAGTCAAACCCTTTTCGGTTATTACGCCGTCTATTTCGACGTTGCAACAGGGCACGTATACGCGATACTCAATCGCAAAGAGGTCGCAGCGCGTGATTTCGTTCGCTTGGGTCCTGCTTGAGACGACAACTCGTAGTTTGTCTGGCCCCATCCGTGTAATCTCGGTAACTGCAGAAAACTTCTGAGAAAGTTCCTTCGAGATACGAATGACATTGAGAGGTTTAGATTTTCGTCTAAAGTATACAATGAATGGGCCTTTGGAGCCTTCATGGTATTCTTTGGACGAAAATCCTGTTTTTCGTCAATGTCCTCATCTTCGGAACTTCCAACTTCATATACAGAAGTTTCTTCCTCAACTTCAGCTTCATCTTCCTGCTCTTCAGGAGGAGGATCGGTATCGGAAATATTCAATAGCGTCGATGGGGGATCCTTCCCGCCCTCAGCCATATCAAAAAAATCGGTCAACTGTTCGATATGAACAGAATATAATGATAATCAAAATAAATAAATAAGTGAAAAAAATATTTTTTATAGGGTTATGATGCGAATATTAAATTCAATTTATTTTATGTTAAATAAAATGATAAAATGAAAAAAAAATTCCAATAAAAGTTCAACGGTATATAAGAAATAATGATCACCCCTAATGCCAACGTTTGCCGATTTGGTTAACACAAAGTTGAACAATGGTGTAAATCGTGCACAGAAGGTAGAAGGAATGATAGGGAAACAAAAGAAAAATAAATTTCTACTTACCGCGGCTGTGTGGCGTGTGTGATGAATGTGTCTGATTTGGATCCTCAGCGATCCACTTTAAACTTCGCTCCACTCGCAAGCGCAACCGGTGAAAAAGAACACTATTATTCGATGTGAAAAAAACACCTTTGTTGGATCGATTAAAAACTTGTCCGATCTGCTTGCGAGTTGTCGAACATGATTTTTGTTTGTCATAGTTTTTAAGTTATAATTTTTTGTAAAAAAAAAATTCATTTTTCCAAAAAATAGTCTAATTAGTTTTCGAATATTTCAAGTATGCAAAGTTGATTAATTGACCCATGTCTTTACACCCACAACATTTCACTGCTATCTGCGATGGTGCTGCCAACGGCTAGTCGAGTTGGCATGAAATTCGTCATGCGGGTAATCATCGAAAAAATGTTCTTCTTTTGGGTCTGTTTTTATTCCAATAGAAACATACGCTCTGCTCAACTTCTATAGGACCACCCTGATTCTATTTCGTTGCAACACAAACAGTTAGAGTTTCAACAAGATACATTCATACATTGTTGATTGCTTAAAATAAAGCATATTTAACATAACCTATATATTGAAGAATTTTTGTTTATGGTATATAGCAAAATGTATTCTTTTGGAAACATTATTTGTAACAACATGCCATGTCCTACTGTCGGTTCATGTGAGCTTTGGCAAAACTCAGACATCTTCCGATGTGAGATGGTGTAAGATGAGGAGCTTTAACCTTTTAAACCCTCTTATGTGAGGATTTTTTACTAAAACTTGACGAATTGTCACCCGAGTAACATTTAAATTTAGAGATGAACCAGGCTTTGGCTGAAAATCTCTTTAATAAAGAAAAAAAAACATTTAAATTGAAATATTGCTTTATTTGCAAAAGCGATTTTGAGGTATTCGAAGCTGTTCTAGCTATTTCCCGCTTATCCTGCTCAGAGAGCTTCAATTTACGTGAAGCTCTCTCCTTCTTACCGTGAGGATTCGTCAAATAATTGAGCACTACTTGAAGGGATCGTCCAATCCAACGAGAAATTTCACTGTTAGCTGTTCTGTCTCTGTTCTTGGTGAAATGCATCAATTTATCTTTCTTTTCTCTCTTTCTCTCTCTCTCTCTAAAACAACGGAAAAATGTTACTACTCTTATAGAAACTTGAGCATCGATAATTAGATTACTTTCAACCCGTATCCAATGATGATTGAGAGCAACTTTTTTCATACCCGTCAAGCTTAACTACGGTCCTGGAACTCTTTTTTTTTTTGCTTTGTCATCTATTCCATTTTGGCTCTGCCTCCACCACCGCTTCCTCCTCCCATCGATTGAATTATTCAAATTTCAATTTGTATAGCTCGCAACGAATCACATCCCCCGGAACATAATACTTTTCTACCGCTCCCAAGTACCTGTTTTTATGGTTTCGTAACTCTATACGGTACCTTGAGACACTAGCCCCGGGTAGCTAGCGGCAACTCCAGGCGTCCTCAAGTTTTGTTCTGTTGCAGGGATTCCAGCCGTTGTCACTCGGGAGGGACAGAAACTTACACAGCGCCCTCGGCATAATAATAAATAGATAGCACAAGTGCAGATGCGAATCGTATCAATGTGCCACGGCTGACGGGCACACGTTTGGGTTTGCATATCTTGGATTTTCAAGGTGCTTTTTCGGTTCCTTCTCTCGAATCCTACCTTTGCATGCTCATCCCACGAGAGTCACTGCAATCATTCACACACAGGCACACGAGCACACCTGCCGTTGCCGAGCGATTGTGCATTGTGCAGAGCCTCCGTTTTTCGTAGAAACCAATCTGTGCCGCCGTAAAGTGGAGGCTGCTATTTATCAGATGGCTTCGTGAGATCACGTCGCTCGTTATATGTGCTCGAAAAAGCAAACCATAACATTCTGTGAACGAGGGTAGCTTGATGGCAAACAGAAGAGATTGATCGAGCCTGAATTCGATACCGGTTTTTGCTACCTCCTTCCGGGCTTATGTGGCAGATGCATTTAGCTGGAAACATTAAAATTCATTTAAAATATTTGTCAACTTCCGATTCCGAAAGCGCATTCACTTCGGGGTTTTGTGTAATCCTAAGACACGTTGCAGCGCAGACAGATTACTTTGAAATAGTGACAGTTTCATCCTTCTGCTACCACCAGGGCCAGACATAACGATCCCAGTATAATGGGGAAAAGATCTGGTTCGTAATGCCGATTATGCATTGTCGTATTAGCATCATTATGGACCTCGTTGAGTCCGGTCGTTAGGGCACAGCAAAAGGGAGGAACAAAAGCTAACCCCGATCCGGCGATCCGAAAATCGCTCCCATCTGATTAAAATAAACGAGTATTGAAAGGCATTGCCCAAAATCAGATTAACCAGCATAAAAAGTAAAACTAATCCTCGAAAACGGAAAGTTATTACACGCACCAGACATGCCAAACGCGAATGCTGGCCGGTATAGATGAGCTCCGCTAGAGCACTAGAGCTTCCTCGGCTGGTGTGTCTGGAGTTGCACAGCGAACCCATTTCCACAAATTTTAATCTGTGCCCGTCCTGTTTCTGGCAGCTTGCTTCCTCGTTCCAGCGTGAATAGCCGTTTTGCTACACCACGGGACCAAACGCGGGGCGGGGATGATGTCTGCACGAGAGCCCTGGATCCCGTAGCTAATCACGGCGGGAAGCATCTCCTGTGTGCTGTGTACAGCATTTCATTTCATTAATTTTATTGAGTTTCTCCGCAATTTGCAACATTCCGGGCGCGCTAGGGGTGGCCAGTGGAATGCAAGGCCTCGCCTTTTTTCTCTCTCTCTCTCAGAGGAACGAGTTTTTGGGGAAATTAAATTATTGCTTGGTTTGTATCAAGGCTAAAGTAATGATTGTATCGAAATGTATATAGTTCATTTTTCTTACTCTTCACCATAAGAAAGTTTTTTTTTTTTTTTTATCTTCGCTTATTTTTCGTCGGCCTATTTCCGCCACTTTAGTGCCAATCACCGACATCAGGGAGGCGACTCCACCTGTTCCTACCTATCAGACTCAACAACTCATGAGCCGGGCCAACTTCTTTTACTTCCGCTCCGAAGGAAGACGTAACCAGAGATTTTTCGCCTCAGAAAATCCCAACGACGCCAGCTGGGATTGAACCCAGGCCGATCGGATTGTGAGGCTGTTACGCTAACCATACAACCACTGGCGCCGTCAGCCATAAGAAAGTTGAATGTACGTTTCATCTTTCCCAGAATCCTAATGGTTCCAAGACTATAGTGCAATATCACACTTTTGGCAACCACGAGAACGAGAACAGTTGGAGGAAATGAAAACCAAACAGGGGATTATACAAATAGCCAAAAAGATATCGAAGGGTTGAAAATGTTGAATAAACAACGAAAAAAAAATAATGTGTTCTCAACTGCAATTTCAATTGTTATCATAAAGAATAACTTGAAATTAATGACAAACAAAATTAAAAAATGACAAATCATGAGTATTTTTGATTCGGATGAAAGTTTGTATTCCGTTTGGGTTGGAGGAAGTATGAGTTTTCCACAGCAATTGGAAATATTTTGACTCAAACGTAACTGTTCAATAGTACGTATCGATTTAAGTAGGAGAAATCTTTGAGGAATGGTTTCAGGAGTGGATAATTGAGACGCAAATATGCTTTTTTCGCACTGAAATGCATATAAACCATTGAAAAAACTAAATGGACGATAACTTCGTCAAATATGCTTCTTTTCATATACCGCACCAAAAAAAATCGCACAAAAAAACCGCACAAAAAAATAGGGCAAAAAAAAATCGCACGAAAAAAAAGACGGGTGGGTAATGTCGGGGACATAACCGGAGTGACGTAGGACTATACAAAGGGGACAGCTTTTGTTAAATATATATTTTAAATATATTGTTTTATTTTCTTCTCCTACGTGAATACCTACCTATCTACCTGAAAAATGGATTAGTTTACTGTTTACTCTTTATGAACATGTTGGAGGTTCTGAAAAGAACCTTTGGTGTTGTGTTTTTGTTATCACTCGATATCCCCATCTTGTACGGTTGAACCTTCCTGTTCAGCGATTGCGTTTGCCACCCACCCCAGCTTTCACAGTTGGAAAATTTCTTCCCATCCAGCTTGTGACATGTTGTTCAGTAAATTACATTTAATACGACGTGCCGGAGCACCACTCAGTGTCGCATTGGAGGCTATTTTAACCTATAATTGAACATTTGCGATGACAGTGGTACAGTGTCGACTTTTAATATGGGGTCATAATTTGGACCCTGCACTCTATGTTTACAAAAATGTCGCATTACAGGTCCGTCCAATTAGCTAAATGTCGATCTAAATATAAATTACTGTACTTTAAATCTAGAAGCAATTTAAGAATTGGTGAAAATTGAATAATCGGGAAAGTCCCCAACCATCAATAAGCTCAGAACAACTGCCAAATTCTCATACTCATCATATCCTGGCAAACAAATTATGAAAAAATCAATTTGTGTTTTATTATTATTTCGGATATTGTTTTAGAAAGCATTAAACTGTATTTCGTAAACTCTTTTTTGAAAGGTTTAATGGCCCTGATAAGCGCCGTGTTTTATGAAATGGTTCCAATTTAGAAAACATAGTACTCGTAGTTTTGAAAAAAAGCATTTCGAACGCCCTTGATGCCGCCTTGTTCTGGATTTGCCACCAAAGCAGTTTGTTTAAAGAACAAACTTCTTTCTTCTGCTACCTGCTGCCGTTTTGCGCATGTTTGAGACTACGACCAATAATGGGCACATAGTGCATTTGGGCAATGCTTGATATTTCACTATTATTCAATTGTTTATCTCAAGAAAAATGAAATGTTATTCGTTATGATATATTTGCATAGATATATTTCCTATCAATTGATGCAAACACCTTTGCGATCTATTGAGAAATGCCCGAGTTATAAGCGTTCCGAATCTTGCTTTTTTTCCTACTTGTTCAGTGCCTAGACTTTCATTTCACCCCCTATATCTTCCGGTTAGACGTAGTCCTACGTCGAAAAACCGCACAAAAACAGGTTTTACTGTATCGATTAAATTATTGATTGAATCTTGGTTTTGAAGTCCGTGTCAGGGAAACACATTCCGGTGGAACAAATATATCCCCAGCTTTCATGTATTTGCAAAGCAGATTCCCCCAAGCACATTGATTCTGAAGTCTATGTTGGGGAAACCATAGATCGGGCCAATCAAAACGTCGCAGTTATGGCTTATGGCTTTTTGGATAACGTCTCATGAAAAATAACATTTCAGAGAGCAACGAACAGTCATCGGGTGCGGATGTGTTTTTGACGTAGGACTACGTCTTTCATTTCTATACCGGGGTGTAAAATCAAAGTTTCGAAAACGAAAGCGTTACGCCGGAGACCGAGATTTTGAGCGTTAATAGCTCCTAAACAACTGAACGAAATGGTATGATAAACACTTCATTCGGAAGATAAAATGTCTACGCGTTATATACTTGTTACTTTTTGATCTAAAAACTTGTTTCAATAGTCTTAAAATTGCTTTCAAAACAGGCTATTGAAAACACCAATCGGTATATAAGCGAGCGCCGCTCGGAAATCCACTCAGTTCTAATTGAACAGCGATTGAAGCATGTTGTCGATGTTGTGGTGAAGCTCTTCGTTTATCATGAAAGCGCGGATGAACGGTGTCACCAAGAGCCTGTTTGTGCACCTTAGGCCAGAAGGGAATCCATCAGGAGGAGAGTGATGCCACAAACGGTTCCCCGGGAAGATCTCGAAGCAGCCGCTACACACACACACAAACACGCGCGGAATTCTTTCCGTTTGGATGCCATGCAGCATCGAGAAAGGTCCGGAAAATTATCTGCCAGTTCCTCTGGAAATTTAAAAATACATTCATGTGAAAGAGTTTATTTCAATGTTTTCTTTCCATGTAACACTGTGACCAAATACATTTGGTTTTGTGATTTTTCAATCAATCGCAATTAACAGGATAGCTTCTGAAGATTATTCTTCCCCATTAGTAGGATATTTCCGTATCCAATATTGTATGCGCCCGCAATCGATTATTGCTCAGTCGCCGAAAGTTCCGAGCTCAGAGAGTTCATTCCCCTCTAGTTTGCCTTCCAAATTGCCATCGTAAACCACGCCTTCTCTCGATTCAATCACGCACAAAAAGCATACTTAAGCGATATTCTGGTGGTGAGACGCATTCATTTTTCGTGAGGACATCGACAAGACAACATTGTTGCTGAGGGTGCTGGACAGCGAAGGATCGTGATCTGCCCTGAAACGCAAGCAGTTTGTTTGAAACTGTGAGGGAGCACAGAGGAGCCGATCCTTCAGGAGAAGAGAAGGTGACCATCGAAGCAGCCGCTACACATACACATACACGCACGGAATTCTTTCCGTTTGGATTCCGTTCAGCATCGAGAAAGATCCGGAAAATAATCTGCCAGTTCCTCTAGGAATTTAAAAATACATTCACGTGAATGAGTTTATTTGAATGTTTTCTATCCATGTAACACTGTGACCAAATATGTTTCAATCAAGATGGTTATCGAGATAGTATTAACCACTGGTGGGCTTCCAGTATCGAGGAAAATGAGGAAATATCTAATCGTTACTGAAAATAATCTGCCAGTTCCTCTGGGAATTTAAAATTACATTCATGTGAAGGAGTTTATTTTAATATTTTCTATCCATGTAACACTGTGACCAAATACATTTGGTTTTGTGATTTTTCAATCAATCGCAATTAACAGGATAGCTTCTGAAGATTATTCTTCCCCATCAGTAGGATATTTCCGTATCCAATATTGGATGCATAAAACCTTGTGCCTCCAACGTAACGCTCTCGTTTTCGAAGTTCTCCAAATATTCATTCATTCAGAATAAATTCAGATTCAACTTCAAACAAATCTCTAAATCAACGATAGTCCTACGTCACCCTTGCGGTTATACCATAGATATAACCCACTTCCTGTTTTTTACGTTCGTTACATACGGTTCAATGATAAAAGAAAATTACATTATAGAAAATCCAAGTTGAGCCGTACTTTTTGAGATAAAGGGGTGGTCCAAATCACCCCGTATGTCCAACTCACCCTGTATTACCCTACATGCGCAATACCGAGCATGAACAGAGTGTCTGTTCTCTATTCACTGGATACTTCAACTAGAGCGCTGACTGGCATCGTCTAAATCAGCCTTTAGTCATTGCCGAAATTCGTAGTTGATTTTTGCAAGAAGTAATGTCTGGAAAATACGACGGGTTTGTCAATACTTCTCATTACATCGTTCCTATAACGAGTGCATGAAGAAACTAACTAACTTCAGATGGCGATAAAAAAAAACTACAAAAAGTAAGTTGTTCATGGGCGATGAAAAGATGGATGGATGTTCTTCATCTTTTTCATGGCCTCGGCGATCAGCTGTTTCTCAGTACTTGCCACGAAATTATTGGAGCAGATCCTCCGTATGAGGTTGGACCACAAATTGTCCGTCGGTCGCAGCTGGGGGACGTTTGGGAGCGTGATACTTCTTGATAGAGATGGTAACGTCCGGCAGGTACTTCGTACTGTATATTTCCCCGTTCACCGGGAAAGAACAGCGGCTCGGAATTTCCTTCTCGCTGATCATCAGCCACAGAACGATCTTCTTCGGGAAGATCTATAAGACGTTATCGCTTACCTCCTTGGTAAGGTTTACCGTCCAGCGTCAAGTAGGTCTGGTCATCCATTATAATCACGACGTCGAGCTTCGCCGAGAAGCATTTTTTATACAAGCACTTTCAGCCGCTAATTCTGAGAGATTGCCTGCTGCTCAGACACGTCCGGCCTAAAGGGCGAACACGAAATTATTGCGACACATTCAACAGGGCATAACTTTTTTACCATTGGGTAAAAATCAACCACATTTTGCACACTTTCTCATTGATGTGTATTGTCTACATGCTGTCAAACTCGAAGTCGTGTTTTTCGATTCAACGAAAATGGAGGTGAACCAACGCGAGTCGAGAGAACAAATTCTTTCCAAACACCTGGAATTTCCTGACCTGTCGCACCGGCAGTTGGGAAAAATGTTGAACATTCACCATTCAACCGTCTCCAGAGTGTTGAAGCGGTTCCAGGAGCGGTTGACGTTGGACCACGGCAAAGGAGCTGGAAGAAAACCGGGACCGGTGAACAAAAAGACGGAGGTGAAGCGAATGATTAAAGCAAATCCCAACGTCTCAAGTCGTGAATTGGCTAAAAAGATCGGCATGTCGCAGAGCTACGTCCAGAATGCAAAGAAGAGAGCTGGGCTACATACATACAAGGTACAGAACTTCCCAAACCGCGATGAGCGGCAACAATCGACGGCTTAAACTCGGGCACGGAAGCTCTACGAGAAGATGCTGACAAAATATGGCTGCTGTGTGATGGACGACGAAACGTATATAAAAGCCGATGTTAAGCAAATTCCGGGGTTGGAGTTTTTCACCGGAAAGAGCAAGTGGACGACAAATTTAAGAAGAAGAAAATGTCGAAGTTCGCCTCCAAATATCTCGTTTGGCAGGCCATCTGCTCTTGCGGACTGAGGAGTGAGCCTTTCGTGACAAATGGCACAGTAAATGGCGAGATCTACAAATCTGAGTGCCTCGAGAAGCGCCTTTTGCCGTTCTTGCAGCAGCACGACGAAGCTCCGCTATTTTGGCCAGATTTGGCATCATGCCACTATTCTAAAAGTGTCCTGGAGTGGTATGAGGCCAATTCTGTCCATTTTGTTCCAAAGGACATGAATCCGCCAAACTGTCCGGAACTGCTCCCGGTGGAGCAGTACTGGGCAAAAATGAAGCGGGAACTTCGGAAGAGCAAGAAGACAGTCAAAGACGAGAAGGCCATGTTAAGAAAAGGGAAAAAAAAACTGAGAAACTGGTACCGGATGACACTGTAAAGACTTCGATGGAGGGCATCAAGCGAAAATGCGTTCAATTTTACACTCAAGGCTCCATCGATTAACTTTTCTTTGGATATTTTAAGTAAATATATGTATAAAACTACCCTAAAATTTTGGTTTGATTCTAAACATTATAAGAAAATTGGCATGACATTGTCGGTGTCGCTGGTTGACAAATGGCTGTTAAAACTTCTACTCTTGGATCCCGGATTTTGGAATTTACGCGGCTAAAAGTGACTCCAGTGTAAACAGGCTTTATGGGCTAATTGATGTGACTTTTCACGAAATAAGTTTGTATTGTATCACTGATTAGAAGCTGAAAAATGAAAGGAGAAACAGATATAATGATTGTAGCATACAAAAAAATCAAATGGTCAATTGTTAGAATATGATTTGCATTTTAAACTAAAGAATCACTGTTTGATAAATTTTTACACGGATTTCATAATATTCGCAAGCAAAATCTAATTTACATATAAAATCTTATTTACTAGAAAGGAATTTTCGAGTAAAAATCAGATTTAATTTATTGGAACGTTATTTCGTTATTAGAAATGAATTAAAAACCATAATTAAATGTGAGCTGCTAGCTCCCAGTACTCTCAAACAAAACACCGTATGGCACATCCCTAACCGGGGTATGTGTCGAGCAGCAATCACGTTTGCTGCAGCCCGAAAAACTCTGATCCGATTCGGCAGGCGGAAAATAAATATAAATCGCAGCGAAACGTATAAAAAGGCGATTAAATTGGCACACATGTCGTGACGTGACATTTTTTCCCGAAGAGGCGAAAAAAAAAGTTATAATAAATAGTCCATAACCGTAACGAAGCGAATTGAGCTCGGCACGGCAGGATCGGCAAGCGAGAGATTGAGGTATCAAAAGCTTTCCTTCACGTGGTGCTCCTTCCCATATTTTATAATTTCATTTTTATATTTCGTTAGCGTCATGCGGAAGCCGCATGATCTTCTCTGTGATATGCTTTTTTTATCCATTCATTGTGAGCACTAGGAATGGGAACGCCGAGGGGAGGGGTAGAGAGAGGAAAGCGGACTCGAAAGAAAGCGGATAGAATGGAAAATTATTGTTGCTGTTCCGAAGGACGCAGGAAATGGGACTACCGAATGGTGATTAACAAACACGTTTCGCCCGGGTAGGAATTGGTAGAAGTGGAACCTATCGAGCGTAAGCTATTATTTATGCTTGCGATTATCTCCGGGTGACCGTTAGAGGATGGCATGTTTTTTTTCCTACAGATGTAGTAATTTTCTCATTTCAAAGAACCTTAATTGCGCATCAGCTGTCGCATGCAGGGAAAACACAATGGATACGTGAAAGCGAAGAAAATTATCGTCATAAATTTGCAAACTCAGGCAACGTTCCGAAAATGTGTTTTTTATCAGATTTTATTCCACCGCGCCATTCGCAATCAAATCAACTTCGTGAATTATCTTCCCACCGAAGATTGCCCATCAGAGAGTATCTTGATTGATCGAAATAGGATTGACACCAGTCAATGTGTCTCAGCGGTTTATTTCCTCGACGCTGTTCAATAGTAAGTGCTGAGCTGAGGCACGGTGTTCTCGTTCCATCAAGCCAATTCAGGTCACTATTTCGGAGCAGCAATTCGGCATACCCAATGGAGGAATCATTTTCCCAAGGTTGGCTCGATTGCGAGAGATTCTTTCCCACTTAGAAATTGGAATGCATCGCCAAGTGGTGGGGCCTCAATTACAAGAAAATCCGACCGAACAGAATAGAAACTAACGGATCGAGAAATAAATTACCCGTGATTTATGACAGAGTACTTTGGGATTTTGAAAGGCTTCGCTTTGACCGAGGCAAAGAAAATCATGAATAATTGACAGGGGACAACATATTCCGGGACCAAAAATGAAAGGGGAGAACGAATTTGACTGCCCCGAAGGGATTTCGAACGGGCATGAAATGCCCAGTCATTCGATAACGAAGGAGTTTGTGGTTTAATACGGTTATCTCGGGAAGATTTCCTCAGATTGGATGCCCATCGATGGTAATGTGATTTTAGGGATTAAATTATATGCTCCTTACCCAGGGGTACATGTATTTTTAAACTAGAAGTATCCACACATTCACTGAACAGTTAGTGACATGAGTTATTTTTTAATTGAGAGACGCACAGAGAGCGAGAATATCATCGAAACGTTACATGATTTAATTATTTAATAAGAGCTTGTGGAAGTTCATGGTGGCTCTTCACTAGATCGGATAGATTTGGTAAGAAATGATTTGTATGATTCAAAAGTGGTGAAAACAGAAATCGTCCGGCTCAACCGAAAAAAGTTTGAACACGAAGAATTAATGACATTAATCGACCAAAATTCGTGTGAAACGCTAACAGAGCTTGCAGAATCGTTAAGAGTAACTCGACAAGCGAAACGACTAAATCCGAAGGATACATCTAAAAGCAAGGAAATTATGTTCCAAACGAATTGAAAGCAAGAGATGTCGAAGGGAGATTTGGCATGTCCGAAATAATGAACACTTGAACGGTTCAAAAGGCAATATTCGTTGTATAGAATCCTTGGACGAAAAATGAATTCACAACGACAATCCAAAAGCAACACATTGTATGTAAAAATCGGCCAACCAGTAACATTAACGTCGAAGCTGACTATCCACGGTACCAAAGTAATGCTCTGTATTTGGTGGGACACGAGTCGATAATATTCCATCATGACAACGCACGGCCTCTTATTGCTGTTCGAGCTAAAAACTGTTTGGAAAATAGCGGATCGGAAATGCTGGTTCATCCGCCTTATAGCTCAGACCTCGCTCCTTCCTATTACCATTTCTTTCTATCGAAGCAGATCGTCTTGAACGGAAGACGCTTTACTTCAAAACAGTGTATCAGTGTACCTCTGGATTTCTTTTGGAGTATCTAACATCTCAGCTCAGCTAACATATTTTTTACCCTCTCTATAGTAACTGAATTCTGAGCGTTTTAGCGTGATTATCGCTAATCTAAACCAGGGGTTCTCAAACTATTTTGTGCAAGGGACCTCTTTTCCAGAATTAAGTCATACCTTGGACCCCCATAGCCAAATTTCTTTGAAATCCTATCTTTAGTTTTTTTTTACTGAATAATTATCAATTTGAAAACATTGCAGTTGGTTAATTGGATAAACTTGACATTATATTCTCACGGAAACGGTCTGGTGTAGTGGTAACATCCGCACCTCTCAATGTTTCGTTATAACTAGAACATATGACAACCTTGGTTGTACTCCTGCCTCATCTTTGCTGATGATAACCCACTTTTCTTGCATTATCACCTTGGCTCAATCCATGGATGTGATATATTACTGATTTATTACCAATTGAGGAATTTGAAAATTTTGAAGATCTAAAAACATTTTAGTAAAATCCTTGTGTAATGCTTCCAAGTGAGTGACATATGAAAATATAACATGATCTTGAAGCTTTTGTGATAATTTTGACAAATGTGGAAACTGTGAATATTCTTCTCTGCTTAAATTTTGTTTTGAAATTTTTGTCAGAAGGGCCGATATTATTGATATTGTTTCAAACAAGTTGAAATCGTCACTCTGCAGCTGAAACACAAATTCAAAAAAGCTGAAAATCTTGCTATGCAAGAGGCTCTTGGTGGTCAGCGAACTCTAGCGTGTAGGATCAACCGAATAAAGATTTCGTCGTTTTTCTCATATAGCTGAGCAAATAATAGAGTGTTCAAAGAAAGGCTTCGAAGGTTTTTGATAGCACTCATAACATGTAGTGAAGACTGATGCCATATAGTAACATATAGTAAAGATCTGAGCCCTAGATTTTTTTGCTACTAAATGACGTCTGTGAATCACGCAATGAATGTAACTTTGAGTGAGTGGTACATCACCAGTCTCAATGTTCTTCCATGGAATAGCTTTTTCGATAAAAAACAGGAAGTGGGTTATATCTATGGTATAACCGCAAGGGTGACGTAGGACTATCGTTGATTTAGAGATCATTTGTTTGAAGTTGAATCTAAATCCATTCTGAATGAATGAATAAATGAATATTTGGGGGACTTCGAAAACGAGAGCGTTACGTTGGAGGCTCAAGGTTTTATGCATCCAATATTGGTACAAAAAACCTTGTTCTGAAGATTAATCTTCAGAAGCTTTCCTGCTAACTGCACTTGATTGACAAATCACAAAACCAAATGTATGTGGTCGCAGTATCATATGGATAGAAAACATTAAAATAAACTCGCTTGAATATAATTTTCAATTCCAAGGGGAACTGGCAGATTATTTCTCAGCAACGATCACTTCTTTTCAGGTTTCTTCTCGATAACCAGCAAACGAAAAAGTTGCGCGCGTGTATGTGTATGTGTGTGTGTGGCGACTGTTTCGATGTCTTCCCGGGGAACCGTTTTTCGATGCTGATACTCTCTTCGGTAACCTTCTCTTCTCCTTCTGATCAATCGGCTTTTCTGCGCTCCCTCACAGTCAAAACAAACTGATTGCATTTCAGGCCAGGTAATGAATCCCTCGATCCCTCGCCGTCCAGCTCGTCCAGCACGTTCAGCTCGTTCAGTAACGATGTTGTCTTGTCGATGTCCTCACGAAAAATGAATTGGTTTCAGGTAAGGTATTGTATTATAGAGACTTTAAACTTATGCAATTCATTCGTCTCTAGCCTTGAGAAGACCCTTTGAAAACTCTACTCTACTCCAGCGCTACCACCTCCACCCTCTTGCCTTGAGAAAGGCACTCGATTCCTCGCCGTCCAGCTAGTCCAGCAACGATGTTGTCCAGTCGGTGTCCACACAAAGAAAATGAATTGGTTTCACCACCAGAATATCGCTTAAAAGTATGCTTTTCGTGCGTGATTGAATCGAGAGAAGGTGTGGTTTACGATGGCAATTTGGAAGGCAAACTCGAGAGGAATGAACACTCTGAGTATGAAAATTTCGCCGTCTGAGCAATAATCGATTGAAAATTATATAATTTTCGCGATACGAACATTTTCCGTTGCACCCGCATACAATATCGGATACAAAAATATCCTGCTGATGGGGAAGGATAATCTTCGGAAGCTTTCCAGCTAACTACACTTGATTGAACATCATAAAACCAAATGTATTTAGTTGCAGTGTTGTATGGATAGAAAACATTAAAATAAACTCTTTCGCATGAATGTATTTTTCAATTCGCAGGGGAACTGGCAGATTATTTTTCAGCAACGATGATAGCAACAAGAGTTCTGCGCGTGTATGTGTGTGTGGCGGCTGCTCCGATGTTTCAAGCGGAACCGTGGCATCACTCTCCTCCTGATGGATTCCCTTCTGGCCTAAGGTGCACCAGCGACAACATGCTCCAGTCGCTGTTCAATTATAACTGAGTGGGTTTACGAGCGGCGCTCGCTTATACACCGATTGGTGATTTCAATAGCCTGTTTTGAAAGCAATTTTAAGGCTATTGAAACAAGTTTTTGGATGAAAAAGTAACAAGTATATAACGCGTAGACATTTTATCTTTCGAATGAAGTGTTTATCATACCATTTCGTTCAGTTGTTTAGGAGCTATTAACGCTCAAAATCTCGGTCTCCGGCGTAACGTTTTCGTTTTCGAAACTTTGATTTTACACCCCGGTATAGAAATGAAAGACGTAGTCCTACGTCAAAAAAATTAAAAAAATTGTTGTTCGAAAATTTTTTTCCATGTAAATGTGCCCATCGTCCAATGTATGGAAAACTTGTTGGAAATTCTAAGGGTTACTTTTATCTAATTTTTTTTTCAGAATTTAGAAAGCATATGTTTTCCAGAAAAAAGAATTTTAATTTTCAAAATATTTTTTTTTCAATGAAATTTTTCTCCAAAAATTCTTTGATAATGTTTAATGGAAACCTAAGTAGTTTCCTACATTTCATTCTCTGGCCATCTTTTTGTAGATGTTATAGTTTTTAAATTAAGATTTTTCGAAAAAAAAGTTGAAATCCCCCTAATTTAAAAAAATATCATACCTAAAAAAAATTAGTCAAAGAATGGAATGTACTATAAATTCGTACATTCCATTCTTTGACTAAAATTGGTTTTCATTATAGATTATCAAAAAAAATTTTGGAAAAAAATTTAATTAAAAAAAATATTTTGAAAATTAAAATTCCTTGTTCTCGAAAACATATGCTTTCAAAATTCTGAAAGAAATAGATATGAATAGCCCTTAAAATTTCCAACAAGTTTTCCATACATCGGACGATAGGCACATTTACATGAAAAAGTTTTTCGAACAACAACTTTCTCATGTTTTTCTTTGAAAAAATGCTATTAATGTTCGACTCGTAACATTTTTTTTTACATAAATTATCGCATTTTAAATGCTCTGCTAACTTTTCTCTATTTAGAAACATGTCAAGAACATGTCAAACGTGAGAATTTACACACAAAAATGTTACGAGCAAAACATTATTTTTTTCAGAAGTCTTCATACAAAAATCACATATATTCCGAAAACTATAAAAGATAGAAAGTTGAAGTCTCCGACAAAAGTTTATATTTTAAGAAGATCTAAAACTTCATCGAATGCACTATATTGCTATATTGACTTTTAACAAAATTAGGTTAAGTTGTAAAAGTACCCATCTTTCGATGTATGGACGACTAGTTGGAAATTGTAAGGGTTATTCATATATGTATTTTTGGGAATTTTAGAAAAATACGTTTTGGAGAAAAATGAATTTTAATTTATTAAAAAAAAATTTTGTCAGCGAAATTTTTTTCCAAACTTTTTTTTGGCAATTTTTGGTAAAAATTTAAACAATTTCCTACATTTCATTCTTTGACAAGAGTTTTTCGAATATTTCAAGTATGCAAAGTTCGTTAAATGAACCATGTCTTTACACCCACAACGTTTCACTACTATCAGAGATGGTGCTGCCAACTCCTAAGACGAGTTGGCATGAAATTCGTCTGTTGTTAACGTTTGCATTAAAAATATTGACTTTTTTCGGGTGATGATAGAAAGAAACTAAGACAGATGATTGAGTTTGATAAATTTCCCATGGAAGGCACTTATTAACTTACTTGCAGAAAAAAATCTACGCCCTTGCGAGTGGCCTTCCGGCAGTTAACCGGAACATTCGTCATGGCGGACGAAAACATGCGTGTAGCCATGTTTTTGAGTTCTTTCTCCGTTTTATTTATCAATTCCTTCTCAGTTTTCGCGACAAAATTGTTGGAGTAGAGCTTAAGCTTCAGGTTTTCCCAGAAAATTTCGATGGAACGCAGCGGGGGGACGTTGGGCGGGTTCGCGAGTGGTGGGCCGACGCCAGATCCGGCCAGAACATCGCGTCTTCGCCCTTATGGTATTTCTTGATGAATGACGCAACTTCCGGCAGGCACTTCGTTCTATAAATTTTCCCATTCACGGCCAGTCCGGAGCTAAAGAAGAGCGGCTTTGACAACCCCTTCTAGCTGATTGTCAGCCACAGCAGCACCTTCTTGGGGAACTTGGTGTGTGAAATAAACTTCACTTCGGAGCTCACTTCCTACGTGGGGGAAGAAAAATACGAAGTGCCCTGCCAGTCGTTGCCATCCAGAGATAGGTTTCGTCATCCATTACCACCTCCACGTCGCGATTCGCCGGGAAAATCGACATCACTATTCAATTCAGCCGCTGCCGCTGCGTCATTGCCTGCAGCTCCAAGATCAGTGGACGGAACTTCCGCTTCCTGACATGTACGTCCATGTTCGCCAGGTACTTTTTCACTGTTTGGCAGGTTGCACCGACCTCCCAGCCAAGCGCACCCAGCGATGTAACCACTTTTCCCTCGATCTTCCCCTTTCAGCATCCTCTGGTGCTTCTTGTCGCTCAAGGTCGTCGGCCGTCCGGAACCGGGCTTTCTTTCGATGCTCTGATTGTTGTTCAATAGTGCCAAGATGTTGGAGATGCCGGAACAGGCGCATCCGGTGTCCACAAAGTGCCTCACGATGTCCCATGACCGCGGCGGGGTACCGTTCTTTGAACGCGCACACTTCTGAACGGAGTAGCTTCACTGTTTTCGCCATCACGGTTAAAGTTCGGCTGATAGAGATGTCAATTTTTTTCAGCTGACTCATGGGTTACTAGGATTGATGCTACATGGGTAGTTTCGTCCAGGGCTTTACATAGTCATAGTCAAATGAGGATAGTCAGCTGACTATCTGACAGACTATATCCGTATTCAGTTAGTAATGGCTTTTGGCTTCTCCACGCAGTTTCTCCGAGTCCGTCGAGCGTTTAGTCGCTATCTAACTCTACCGACTCGACTATATCATTTCATTCTTCCCAGTCAAATTGTCCTCATTGCATTTTAAAGCGACTTCCCCCAAAACGAATTCGTTCCTCTCTTTCTCTCTCCCATGTACGTGTGTATGCAATGATGTTTGAGTTCAACGTGGTTTGAGATTCGCTACAGGTGAGCTAGACTCTTTTGTATCGTACACGAAAATTACTCACACATATAAAATAGCGTGCAGTGTGTGTGTGCGCTATTTTGCACGCTATTTACTAATACTAACGCGAGAACCTTTATAGCATAAATTTCTAAGTTCGTTGGTTTGATGTCGATGAGTAGACAATTGGCGATCTAACCCAAAACGTGAACGATCGGTGAGACATCTGGATTTTGTTTTTGAACTAAGAAAATGATGCTAATGTAACCTAAAACTCTAAAACAAAACACGTATATTTTACTTCCGGGCTTTCCAAGGTAGTTTTCAAATGCAGGAATCATGCGTTTTTCTACTTGTTAACATGTTATATATAATTTTGCGCAGAATTAAATTTCTTCCGAACTCATCGCAATCAAATAATCTTTGATGATTATAGCAATGTAGTTTATGGAAAGAACTACAAACCTCCCATAAACTCACATTGCAAAATTTAAAATCATCATCACTTTCACCGCAGCGCCGCCTAGGTGTAGATTTGTACGTTAGATCGTCAGTAAACCGTCCATTGATGGAGTAACTTCTTTTTTGTATCAGAAATCATGTTTTCGTTCCTCTTTATAAGGACGTGAAAATAAGTTTGCGTACGCGGGTATAAATTTTGTTCCTAGGGGAGTAGAATTGTGGATTGAAGTCATTTGAATGAAGAGGCAGATTTGTATTCATTAGTCGAGTCAGTTAAAATAACCACTGACTGGACTAAAGGGTGTGTCACATCAAATTGCATCACGGAAAAAACGCTGTAGAAATTTAATTTTTAGGAATTATATCTTCAGCTTTCGCTTATAATCAGATAAGAGTGTATAGATCACGTTGGCCATGCTTCACTGTCAATTTTTCGTAAATTTGGAAAAATGTCGTCGAACGAAAAAGACCGTCGTGAGTTAATTCTGTGCACTCATTTCGAGAATCCGGAGTTGTCACATCGGGACATCGGTAAGATGCTGGGAATCGTCCAATCCACGGTCAGCAGAGTACTAAAACGATACTTCGAGAACCTAACCATCGACCGGAAGGTGAAGAACAGCAAAAATGGATGCTCCGTCAGTGAAAAAGATCACAAGCGCGTAGTTAAGCAGTTTAGACGTGATCCGAGAAGTTCGGTCCGGGATGTCGCCAATAAGCTGAATTTGTCAAGTTCATTCGTCCAGCGGACCAAGCAGCGGGATGGCCTGCGTACATACAAGGTTCGGAAGGCTCCTAACCACGACGAAAGGCAAAGCATGGTGGGGAAGACGCGAGCCCGGAAGCTGTACACTGAAATGTTGACGAAGCCGCATTGCCTGGTAATGGACGAAACCTACGTCAAAGCGGACTTTCGTCAGCTGCCGGGCCTGTTGTTCTTCTCCGCAGAGGACAAATTCAGCGTTCCGGAGGAGATTCGCAAGCAGAAACTATCCAAGTTTGCCAAAAAGTACATAGTGTGGCAAGCGATCTGCTCTTGCGGAATGCGGAGCGCCCCCTTCGTGATGACCGGCACGGTAAACGGGCAGGTTTACCTTAAGGAGTGCCTACAGAAGCGCTTACTACCACTATTGAAGCAGCACGAGGGCCCGACCATCTTCTGGCCGGATCTCGCTCCGTGCCACTATTCAAAGGACGTGTTGGAGTGGTACGAAGCCAACGGGGTCACCTTCGTGCCAAAGGAAATGAACCCGCCCAACGCACCGGAGCTTCGCCCAATAGAGAAATATTGGGCGATTATGAAGCAGGCCCTCCGGAAGAACCCAAAGGTTGTCAAATAGGAGGCGGACTTCAAGAGAAAATGGATTTCTGTTAAAAAAAAACTACAACCTGACGTTGTACAGAACCTTATGGACGGGGTAAAGAGGAAAGTGCGAGCATACGGGCTTGGGTTCGAAGTATGAATAAAAAGAAAATGCCAAAAGTTGTTTAATAGTTTTTATTTTACTGTCTAAAATTTTCAAAAGGATCGGGCGAATTTGTACAGCGTTTTTTCCGTGATGCAATTTGATGTGACACACCCTTTAGTTCATCAATAATCCTCGCTAGTCAACGCTAGTCAATTCATTTTTCTAGATAATTCACTTTTTGTTGTGGGCGACTTCCGAAGCATTTCTAGTAGAAGCGAAGCTACTGAGAATAGAGTCGGTCTTCATTTTTCACCTTCGAAGATTTCGGGCCCTGGTTTCGTCAGTGCGTGTGAAGGTAAACCCATGAAAAATCGGCAATTTTTGTCCATTTTTTTCAAGCAAACGTTAGAAAAACTTTCTCCCTGTAGAAGTGCCCAACATCTGATGTATGGATGACTTGTTGGAAATTGTAAGGGCTATTCATATAATTTTTTGTTGAGAATTAAAAAAAATGTTTTGAGAAAAATTAGTTTTAATTTTTGAAATATTTTTTTCAGCGAAATTTTTACAAAACATTTTTTTATGAAAATCTTTACAATTCTCTACATTTTATTTTCTGACCAGAATTTCGTAAGTATTATAGTTTTTGAGTTATAAATCTTTACGAAAAATGTTAAAAAAAATTGAAAAGAGCCAAAGTAGTCTAATTCTTATTTGAAGATTTCAAGTATGCAAAGTTGCTTAAATGTTTTTACACCCACAACGTTTCACTGCTATCTGAGATGGCGCTGCCAACCCCTAAGACGAGTTGGCATGAAATTAGTCAATACTCTTTTTCAACGAACAATCCTGTCATCGGAACACTTTTTAAGGCTGTAGACAGAAGTTGCCTTCAGTTCACGCAGTGAATTCGTTTTCATGTCTTCAATGGTTTATGTCTTTAACTAGCTGCGGCTTTCTCATGCCCAAAACATCAACCAAAATATAACGAACGGTCTCTTGACAAAAATTGAATCCACGGGCTTGCTCTCTCAAACGATTTAAAAAAAAAGATTATTTCCGAGAACCATTCTTTAACATTGTCGATGTTTGTGTTAGTTGAAGATGTGGATGGTCGTGCTTATCGTGGCAAATCGTTCAACCCTTTCGCGGCCGTATTCGAATGCCTTATACAGGTAAACTTCGATATAACGTACATTTCACTTTCAAAATTGTACGTTGTATCGAATTGTACGTTATATCGAAGCATAATAAAGAACTTTGAAACGTAGCTTATATTACTTTATTGTGTTGCTGTTTGAGTAAGATTCATGAATAAATTCAATTAGAAGACGAAGCCAACTTTTCTCATGATGTCTCCCTAGGTTCTAATTGAAGCTTGATGCATTTAGACCCCGAAACCACAAAACAGTTGTATTTCGGGATTGGTTAAAGTTGCAACACAAGCTGTAGTATCAAAATACAGATAATTTATTGTTCTTTCAGAAAAAAAAATATGCAAAAAGTTTTTTTTTGGACTTGTGATAATGTGTACGTTATATCAAGGTAAAATGTACGTTATATCGAGTGACGTTATACCGAGGGTATGTTATATCGAAGTTTCCCTGTAGTTGAGTCATGTATTCTGTATTCTGCAACAATTTTGTGTTGCAAACAAGAAAATCCTTGGTAGACTATGACTATGAAACAACATCAATAAAAAAACAAAATTTATCTGGAGAGAAGAAACAATGTAGAAATGTTATTCAAAACGCAGGAAAAAATAAACATCATTTAGAATTATTCATTTATAAACATACAACAAAACGCACCCCATCACTGATGAATGCAGCCATGTCAAAAATTCTAGTCGTAACAGTAGTATCATTAGCGAATAAACAAATCATCTTTCTCCCATATACTTTCAGCATATCGGAACGATGATTCAGGTCAAAATTCAAGCAAAACATCCAACTAAACGTCCCTGCTATGTGCCATGACCGAAATCAATTGCATTATTCCGAAAACCTACTCCAGCGGACTTCCAACCGAGAATCCCTGGCATCAGATTCACTATGTGGGGCCCATAAAAAATGTACCAAGAGCAATACAGCATCAGTGCGAAGGCCGAAACTGATTCAAATCTCCGTGTTCTGCAGGAGACCAACTCCAACTCTTCGGTTGTGGCTGCGCCGTCCGTCCGGGTAGGATGCATGCAAGCCAGGCCAGGAGTGAACGATTTATTTATGAACAATGTAACATTTTATTTCACTTCACCATTAGTATGCCGGAGCGCAGCGAAAGTGTGCGAGAGACAGGAGGACTGGAGAAGCAGAAACAAAATAAGAATAATGTAATATGTATGTAGCATGAGGGCACCAAATGCGATATTTATGTAGAAAACTCTCCCATAGCGAGGCGGACGAGCGAACGCTGCCAGGGCTAAAGCCGGAGTCGGAATCGAGCCGAGAACGGAGCAGTTTTTAATGAATATAATTTATAAGCGTTTTTTGTTTAGCCATCCGTTTTCCACCCCTCCGTTGGCACCTCTTGGTGGCATCCTTCCGTGGCACGCCACGTACGTGAAGCCGATTGACGTAGTGTGATACACATACAAAACGTGAGACGGCAAAAACACGAACCCATCGCCACCCACTTTTATAACCCAGCCACCCACTTTGTTTCAGCTGCTGCCGTTGCGATGGGGGCTGCCTTTCGCTGACGATGCCGCCGTCGATGCCTTCGGCACGTGAAAACTCACTAAATGTGAGCTCATTCAGTTCTCCCACAGCGAACGACGTCCCTCGCTTCGCTTCCTTTCCCCTTTTACCCCGCTGGCGTGATACAAACGAATCCAAACATTTTATTATTATTAAACTTAAGTACTCCCCCTGTTTTCCGTGCTATCATTTCACCTAGTCATCAAATTGACGTAATTGTTGTGCTCCGGAGCCGAGCGCGCTGCTAATGCGTACCTTTGTACCGAAGCCTTCGCCTCAGTGAGATATTATTCTGTCCCGATCATTAAATTTTAGAGCACTGAAACACTAATTGAATCAAAACAAGCAGTTTCGTTGTTCCCCCGACTCCGCCCGCTAGCATCAACCCTTTTTATTTGGTAAGATAGTAGCGCTCGAAGATTTGATAACCCCTCCCCCACCGAGAAACCACGTTCCCCCGTTTACGTTCACGTAACAGGATTGGAGCGGCGGTTTACAGCGGGTAATAATAACGGGGTGTTCTTTGAGTGCGGGACTCTCGATTCAACTATGATGCTTGGCCCGCCGGTATGAGGCTATGATTCGCTGATTGCAAAGGTGCTGCATGAAAACAAGTTGGTCCCATTTCTCACTTGCAAGCGCGGCTCGCATTCCCGGAAATAATAACTGGACAATCGCGAGGGAGAGACAGTGGGACACATTTGTCCATAAAAGCAGATGTGCGCAGTCATCAATATGTGCTCCTCAATATCACTTGTCAGAGCCATTTGTACCCATAACGGAAGATAGCTCAGTTCCTGACGACTTGGAACGACGATGTCGTCCCCGTAATCGCCATCGTTGTCAACAATTGTCAACATTATTGCCGTACCGGTTTTTCGCTGGCCGTTGTGTAGTACTTGCCGGAGTGAATTGGATGTTTTGTCGTAGCGGCTGCTGATTTCGCTGTGGCGGACTTGAACCGTGACACAGTGCAAGTCGTTATCGTCATAATAATATCCATTATTTTCTTCTCTTTCATTTGCTCGAAATTACAGCGTTTATTGTTGAGTGATTTTAATGAATGTGGTTTTTATTTCTCTATTTTGTTGCAGAAGGCGACCGGGTCGGCCCATAAAAAGAGCGGACCACCTTCCTCACAGTGTCCATCCGTCATCGCCAATTCCTCCGGCGGCGGTGAACCCGGGGCAAGCGGCGGGTCACCCGCTCGGAGCCCAACTGTTTCCCTAGAGGGCGAGATAATTATGGAGTGAGCGCGCCGGAATGGCATCTGTAAATGACGGCATCGTTTTTGTTTGGTGCTTCTGCTTTGTTACTACACCACTGATAAACTATCTTCCATTCCATTCGCTGCGATATTCGAAACAACACACGAACGCAACACTTGTCGAAACAACTCAGCATTATTAATAGTTTCACATTTCGTCTTCTAATTTCCCGCACGCTGAATAAACTTGTTTCGAGATCGACATGCCTTGCATAAATTTATCGAGATGAGTAATTGCGCCCCGTAATGGCGTTTGAGCAGCGAGCAATAGCTCGAATTTGCATAAGTGATAACTCAATTAAAATTTACTGCCGAGACCTTCTAGGCTTGGCTGGTAGGCCTCGAGACGTAGCTGCCATAAGACGGGAGAGAATGCGTCCAACGGCAATGCGATCGTCGTATAATCTAATTGCCTCTAATTAGCACAGCCGAAAGTGTGAGCAATTGGATAGATGGTTCTCGAATTTTATAATGCGTTTTCATGTCTTAGCCTTATGTTTTTTTTCCGCTATGTAGTTGGGGCTGTTCTAATTTTTGCTGAATACCATCTGTTTGGGTCGTTTCAACTCTTGTCTGTTTAAAAGGTATAAGCACTGAGTCGGCATATCTCTGGGCCAACAAAACGACCCCGAGGATCGGAGCTACCTAGTAGTGATTCCCAAAAAAAATCGAAGCAAAATATCAAAGACCGGGCTGAATGAGCAGATAAAAGATGCACATAACACTCTTCAAAACAACACCACAAAAACCACTATCGAATCTGGAACCTCCTTCAAAGAAGCCTTAGAGCAGATGAAAGTTGGAATTCTCCCGGAGAACTACCCCAACACTGAACTGACTACAGCTCAACTAGATTCCCAATGAAATCCACGCGGATTGGGCGCTAACAGTCGACGAAGCTTCAATGAGTCACCTTGTTGGCAACAACTTCAAAATATACTTCTGATTTGGCGAAACTAATCTGAGTAAAACAAATCCAAAACAGCGCTAAACCACAACTCCAAAAAACTCCAGTGTGCTCGAAGGAGATCTGGTGCCAACAAACGAGAAACATCATAACTCCAAAAACCCAGGTAATCTGAAGTCTTCAGAGTCCAGTGACTGCAAACTTGAGGAGCCACAAAATGTTCAAAACCAACAGAAGTTTCTCCGAAAAACAAGAAACTTGACAATCTGAATGTTCCTGGCCCAAGCGGTTCAAACTCAACGGCAATCGCAAATAGGGTAGGAACTTCAACCACGACAAGTGAAAAAGGTGAGTTTCTTCAAACCCCCCATCACACCAGATCCAAAACGAACATAGACACTGGAACAAGCAAAAAACCAGACCATATTTTCAGCATAACAGATGGGGTTCCGATTCTCCCAAATAAACCCCCGAATCGGTCAACCCAACCTAATGCAGTACACCAAAGTTTTGCAAATAAACCTCCATCACGCTAAAGCAGCGTCGAGCGTTTTATCCAGGAGATTTACAAAAGACGCTGTGGATCTAGCTCTTATCCAAGAGCCTTGGGTTCACAAAGGAAGAATACTAGGTATTCAAACAGGTTCATGTAAGTTGTTCTACGATTACAAGCATGACTCCCCAAGAGCTGCTGTCTTAGTAAATGCAAACATTAAATGCTTTCCTATTACAGAGTTCATTCAAAGGGACATCGTCGCAATCAGAGTGGAAGTACCCCAACCGCCAAAGGAAGATCCGACATCATAATTGCGTCGGCTTACTTTTCTGGCGACGTTCCTGAGGTTCCCCCACGAAAGGTAGCGGCGTTTGTTAACTACTGTAGGGAAATTAACAAGGACTTCATCATCGGATGTGATGCCAACGCTCATCACACAATGTGGGCAGGTACCGACATCAACTACCGAGGTGAGTGTCTTTTAGAATTTCTCTCGTCAAACAACATAGATATTGCTAACAAAGGAACTGAACCAACATTCATAAACGCAATCAGACATGCAGTCTTAGACCTATCGTTGTGTAGCCCGGTTATTCTTGACAAGATTCATAACTGGCACGTTTCCGAAGAGGCGTCTTTGTCTGATCATAGACACATTATTTTTGAATGGGATGGTGACATGATAGTTCAGAGAGAATACCGAGATAAAAAAAAACAACTGGGATCAGTGTTCCCTTGAACTCGAGTCAAAAACTCTAAACTCAAAAATAAGGTCGATTCAGCAGCTTGAATTAGTTTCAAAAGAATTAAACGAAACAATAGTCTCTGCCTACAACAGCAATTGCCAATAAGAAGAGTTTCTTCGACAAGAAACGTTCCTTGGTGGAATAAAAGGCTTGAACAGCTTCACAGCGCGGAAATTGTTCAACAGGGCAAACATTTCTTCGGACTGGTCTCAATATAAAACGGCTCTAACTGAGTACAGCAGAGAACTGAGACGATCCAAACGAAAATCCGAAAGCATTGAAAATACTCCATTCGTTGCTAGACTTAATAAGACTCTGGTAAAGTACCACTCGAACGGGCTAGGTTCCCTTAAAAAGGACGACGGTTCGTTTACAAAAACTCCCTCAGAAGTCCTAGACTTACTGATGAAGACTCACTTCTCGGGATTCACAACTGTCCACTCGAATACAAATCCTGGCTATAATAGCAACACAAAAAGTTCCCGAAGGTACCTCACAAGCCCTGAAGGTACAAAAGATGTCGCTAACATAGTTGCTGGGTTAGTCTTCAAGAGGGCCAGAGCAGTAAACGCGGTGAGATCCTTTCTACCTTACAAATCTGCAGGTGTAGATGGGATTTTCCCAGCCCTGATTCAAAATGGAGAATCAAAACTAATTCCACCTCTTATCGAGATTTTTAAGGCAAGTCTGATACTAGAGCACGTTCCTTCGATATGGAGACTTGTTAAAGTAGTTTTCATTCCAAAAGCTGGGAAACGTGACAAATCACTCCCAAAGGCATTGAGACCAATTAGTTTATCATCAATATTGCTGAAAACTATGAAAAAGTATTATAGGAATACATAAAGTCTGTATTCATGTCCAAATGCCCAATATCTAAATACCAGTTTGCCTACCAATCAGGCGAATCCACAGTAACAGCGCTACACACGCTTGTAGCAAAAATTGAAAAATCTCTCTCGTCAAAATAAACCGCTCTACACTGAGAGAAATAATTAGTAAATATAACGAATTTTTTGGTAAATACTACCAATCTATAGTCATTTTCGACCGTACTAATAAACACATATGTCAAGGAGAACCATGATTCGGAAGCTCAATATCGGCTACATTTTCTCACCGAAAATGCACGTATCAGAATTATATCCTTATTATACCTCCGTATTGCCTTATGGGAACAATAAAAATGGTTAATACGCGCTTTTCTCCCCAGTTTTCAGATATGACAATATCCAAGCTTACTAATGTTATTGAGTAAAATATACTAATCTCTGGTAGCGATGCGGGTTTGTTGACAATATGTACAAAAAAAATTGTACATTCTATTAACTTTGCATTACCAAATGTATATGGTAGTTTTCGACCGAGGATTTTTCTAAGTGTATGCGCGTTTCTTGGCATCGAAGGTGCCTTTGATAATGCTTCTTATCTATCAATGGCAAAGATACTTCGATAGCTGCATAGTCCAATGGATCAGGGGCATGCTCACACATAGACGAATCAACTCGGAGCTGGGCGGGTCGTCGTCATCTGTAATTGCAACGAAAGGTTGCCCACAAGGAAGGGTTCTATCACCTCTCCTTTGGTCACTTGTAGTTGACGACCTTCTGGTAAGGTTAGAGGTAAAAGGATTCGAGGTTTTGGGCTTTGCCGATGATCTAGTCATAATGGTACGTGGCAAGTTCGACGACGTATTATCGAGCAGAATGCAGATGGCCTTAAACTTTACACAATCTTGGTGTATCACAGAAGGTCTGAGCATAAATCCCTCAAAAAAAACAATTATTCCTTTCACCAAAAAGAAAAAACTGCATTTGCAGTCTTTACATCTTGGGAGAGAGGAAATAAAAAGCAGCGCTTCAGTGAAATATCTAGGTGTTATCTTAGATGCCAAACTAAACTGGAACGCGCACTTAGATTCAAAAATCAGCAAGGCCAACTCAGCCCTATGGGGATGCTCTAAAATGATAGGAAGAACATGGGGCCTTAAACCAAAAATGGTTAATGGTCTACACTGCAATTGTGCGGCCTAGGATAACCTATGCCTCACTTGTATGGTGGCCGAAGACTAAGGAGACTGTAGCTACAAAAAAGCTAAACAAACTCCAACGACTAGCATGCGTTGTATTACTGGAGCAATGCGAAGTACAAAGGCATTGGAGGCTATCCTTCGCCTGGTACCTTTGAACCAATATGTTCAGCTAGCGGCTGAAAAAAGCGCTCTAAAGCTTAAAAGATGGAAAAAATACTAGACGGGGACAAAACTGGTCACTTGAGCATCCTGAATCTCTTACCCATTGGACCAGCCTCAGAGATGAACAGTGGTTGGATGGAACCAAGGACTAGTTATGACATTCCATACAGAGTGATCGAACATTCTCGTTCAGTATGGGATGAAGGTGGCCCCAACGTTCGTAATGGTTCAATCATGTTCTACAGGTGCCGGAGTGTATGGTCCCAGAACAAAAATCTCTGTGGCTATAGGAAACTGCCCAACAGTTTTTCAGGCAGAAATAACTGCAATAATAGAATGTTTAAATGTCTGCCTCAAAAGAAAATATAGACATACTAACATCTGCATATTCTCAGACAGTCAAGCGGCACTTAAAGCTCTAAATGCATTTGAATGTTCTTCAAAAATTGTCTGGGAATGCATTTCCCTTTTACGGCAATTAAGTCAGATAAGTTCGGTACAATTGTACTGGATTACTGGCCATTGCGGTATAGAGGGCAACGAGCGAGCAGATGAACTTGCCAGGAACGGTTCAAACTCACCATTTACTGGTCCAGAACCATTATGTGGACTTTCTGACTGTGTGTTGAAAAGCGAGCTGAATAAATGGGAAGACCGGAAAGTGACAGCCAATTGGATGGCTGCAAAACTTAAACAGGCGAAAAATTACTCAACAGCTGCTAAGCCTTAGCAAGAAAGACCTCAGCACATTCACTGGTCATGTAACAGGACACTGCCCGAGTAAATACCATCTTAAAACATAGGTTTAAAATTTGGTCTGCGTCGCCGATCAGGATTATAAATTTTATCCAACAGATTATTCCTGATTGGCCCAATCTCGCTATAGCTTTCAATCTACTCCTTCATCGATAAGTAGTAGATAAGCTAGAAGTGTAGTATAAAAGGAGTATACCACAATAGTTCAAAATAATGGACGCAGTGGTTCACACCCAACAGGGAAAAAAAGGTATTGACATTCAGATTTAGAATTGTATTTCATTTTTGAGATCCAGTGCGGTATTAACTTAGATCCTGAGATAATTTGTGCATCGACTAGAGTTTGTTCTACTGTGGGAATTTATCTAGCAATAGCTGACCCGGCAAACTTCGGCTCCAAAAAATGTTTTTTTTGTTATCAATACCTTCAAACATTCACGTTTTCTTACTAAGTTCATGGGTCCGATCGCAAAACTGTTCGTTGATTTAGTCTTTGCGGTCGTTTTGAGTTTTTATGTGGGTGTCGTATTGGTCTGAATTGATTTCCCTTGAAAGAGCGTGTTTCACTGCAGGTATCATGTAAGTTTATGAAAGCTAAGTATGATATGTCTATTTATTTAATTTTTTTACTGAACAATCTGTTTTAATTAGTTCTTATGTAAACAATATATTTTTTAATTCACATCCGTGTATATGACACGAGAATCATATACAAGTCGTTCCATAAGTTTTGGTACTTATTTTCGTACTCCTCCCACATTCATATAATAAATTATTATAAAATTTGGTTTGCTAACATAAATGGTGCCACCTCGTTTCATTCTTTTTGTTATAGTTGTTTTGTCCGATGTATCGTAGCTACTCAGCATCGTGACTATCCTCTGATCCTTCCACGCTAAGCTCCATATTATCCAATGAACAGGTTCACTAGACATTAAGCCATAAGTTGTCTCGTTGTCATCGTTGTATAAACTATAAGATTAGCATGATTGCTTGCTGTGGTGGCTGAGAGCAGACAAACGACCGCAAAGAGTTAATCTTCTAATTGACCTTTTACAATTTTTCTTTTACTATAAACATCCTAGTACTTCTATCAAAACCCGACATTATAATATCGAATTATTTTCAGACACAATTCTATTTCAAGATTTTTTCATCGCCTTCAAATAGGGAGCTGTCCACATACCACATGGACAGGAGGAAATTTGGATTGAGGAAACAACTGAATTGTGCATAAATTTAATTTTATTTCCATTTATGTTTATTTTGTTTCAAATTTTACTAGCTGTACCCTGCCTGCTCCCGCTTTGCTGTGCACATTGACGATTTATGGCAGAGAAATGTGAAGCAAGACAAAGCATTGTTTCATATGAGTTAAGATTGTGAAATACCCGTAATACTTCGTTTTTCTATTATCTGTGATGATATACAGGCTATCTGAGTGCCAACACGGAAACGCGCAATATACAGTAGAACAATCCGCATCGGAATATAAACCACACAATTCCAAAGATTGAACAATCATATAGAAACGGATGGATTGAAATTTATTATCAGACACAGTTTTAGTTCACGACTTTTCAAACACTTGCAAAGGAATACATTTGCTATAACATAGAATACATATTCAATACTAGAAAGTTAATTTACGTTCACAGCTTTATTTCAGAGGTGTGCTCCTTCCATCTGGAAATCTTAATGCTTCCTGAGGTGTTAGCAGTAGCATCAACTATCCTTGAAGTAGATTGTATATTGTGTCATAATATGAGCTCCATCAGTGCCCAATGAGGTACATATCGAGGTGAAGCAGTAGGCGGAGTATACTTGTATTCGCATGCAAAATTTCGTGTCGTAATTATTTGCGTTCTCTATGAAATGTATATGAAAGAAACAAAACAATGGTCAAAATACTCACGGTTTCATGATGATTTGAGCTCAATTTCTCATGAAATCTTGCAACGGTTTGTTTTTTAACAGATGGCAATTCTATTGTTACTTATTTCCATTATTTATATGGTAAAAAGGTCCAGAGAGCAGTTGTATTCTTAGTCCTCGGACCCATTAACATTTCCGGTGAAATGCTGCTTAATTGAACACTATTTTCCCACATCACACACACTGACACTGAGAGCCATAATAATATCAATATAGTATGGTAAAACTCAATGTCCTGGAAAAAAGGTAATGAAGATGGTAGAGTTTCGAGCGACATAGCATGCGTTACCATAACTATTTCTCAAATAGGGACGTCAGTCGTTGTGTTTATCTTCGATTACTCACCGCATCCATGTGAAAATACCTTTTTCAGGAAGTAATTTATTAATGAAAAACGTAAATTTTTTAGAGTTGCCGCTGAATATGAGGCAAATGTGATAGCGTGCAGTGAATATTTGTGAAATTACGTCGAAAAAAACGGATAAAAGTGATATTTCCATGTGCCATTTTCACTCCCCCACGATCATAGAAACAAACGGAGTTTCATTATTTTAACGTTATGAAGTTGATGTTTCGAAGACTCTCAGTGTCGGAGTGTATATTGTGAGAGAATAATCGCCAATTATTCAAAATTTCACCGAAAATGTTACTGCTTTCGAGAAGTAAGCAAACGACTGCTCTCTAGATCTTTTTACCACATAAGTAATCGAAATATGCCACGATACAATTGCCATCTGTTAAAAAACAAACAGTTGAATGATTTCATTATAATTTTGGCTTCAATTATCATGCAACCGTGAGTACTCTCAACATTGTTTTGTTTTTCCATATACATTCCATATTGAATGCAAATAATCACGACATGATATTTTGCTTGCCAATACAGATATACTACGCCTACTGCTCCACCTCCATATGTATCTCATTGGGTAAAACTAATGAAAGTTCGTTCGTTTCTATGGCCGTGGGGGAGTGAAAATGTTTTGCTGAAATATCACTTTTATTCGCATTTTTCAACGTAATTTCACAAATATTCACTGCATGCTGTCACATTATATTCATAATCAGCGGGAACTTCAATGAAACGTATGTTTTTCATTGATAAAACACATACTGAAAATAGCATTATCACATGTATTTGTGTAGGCAATCGAATATAAACACAACGACTGACGTCACTATTTGAGAAATAGTTATGGCAGCGCATGCTATGTCGCTCGAAAAACCACCATCTTCTTTACCTTTTTTCCAGTACATTGATCAGTGCCTAGCTTTTCGAGTTATGAAGCGCACGAAAACAAACAGAACAATTTTAAATGCACGGATCATTTTTTATCAATTAAAAATAAATTCAAGAAAATATAAAGTAGGACGCATCCACTGTCATACAAATGAAACACAAATGTCTGCATAACTCGAGAACTAAGCAAGCAAATAGAACCAAATATGCCATGTGGAGGTTTTTGGGGACAAGAGAAGGTCTTATTGAATGATTCTGTACGAAACATGTATTCTATGTAAGTTATGTGTTATATGTTATTTGCTAGTGATTGAACAATCTTGAACGAGAATTGTGTCTGAAAATAATTTGATATTACAATGACGAGTTTTGGTAGAAGTACAAGGAAATTTATAGTAAATGGAATATGGAAAGGATCAAAAATAATGAACAGTTCTGCGATTGAACCCATGGACGTTCACTTAGTAAGAAAACGTGAATGTTTGAGAGTATCTATATATATATATATATATATATATATATATATATATATATATATATATATATATATATATATATATATATATATATATATATATAAATGGAATGTTGTATATATAAATGGAATGTTGTCTGTCTTTCTGTCTGTCTGATTCTTATGGACGCGAAATCTACTGAACCAATTGAAATGAAAATTGGTATGTAGAGGTTGTTGGGGTCGGGGAAGCTTCTTATGATAGTTCTCCTCCTCCTCCTTCTCATGTGACATTTTTATGATTTCGAGAAAAACGAACATAAAGTTTAATGCTCTGCAATTTTCAAAGCATTTTATTTTTTTCGTTCAATATTGTTCTCAGAAATGTTAGCTACTCTCTGGCAATACTTTGACGTATGATAGTTGTAAAAACATGAAGTATCATACCAAAAAAGGCAGTTATTTGGCTGCCTTTATGTACATGGTCCTCTCTGACTGAATCAAATGAAGCATTTTTTAAGATTTGGTTCACTTTGATTGAACAATTTCGAAATATTTCTCAATCAATTAACAGTTTTGAGTCACAGTGTGCCACTCTGTTATGAAAATTAGAGCGAGAAAGATTGTGAGTTTGGAACTGCATAAACATTTGTTTGCGTTCAGCATAATAGTCTCTGCCATCTGAATATGATTGCACGGTAAACAAGTTAAGGCAAAAACTTCCCATTTTCAATCATCTTAGACAGTATTCGTCAATATAAAGATAAAATTCGAATTCACTGTCATCGCTACAGCCTTAATCGCACTCTGAAATAGTACATTTTGCGATCATTCACACTGAAGACCAGCATTTTTCACTGATCCTTTCAGTCGCAGTGGACCAAGTTTATTTTTTAATATACTCAGAATGTGCACATTTTAAACTAACGGGTTCAAGCACATTTCGACAAGGTACCTATTAGCTTCAAAAAAATGTTTTGTTGGTTTGAATTCGGCGCTTGGATATTGTTTAAATTCAATATACAAATGATTGTCACATGGTTCACTCTGTCTGCACATGATATAGAGCCATTTCGTCATGGTAAATGGTACATGGTCCGCTCTGACTGCATACTATGAGGGATTTTCGTTGATCAATCATTGAAGTTTCGATCCGTTGTTCCTGCTGTATGCGTGATTTTCCAAATTTGATAAATGTGGTATGTAGCTTACACAATGCTTAACCAAATGTAATCAATAACTCGAGGTTTTTCAATTTTGCAACTTGGTCCGCTCTGACTTAACACCGACCATATTTCAATCAAACATATTCCAACCAAACATAACAATTGGAAAATTTCGGAAAACTCTGAAGAAAATGGGAAAATTAGCGAAAATTCAATTCCCATATGTTCTACAATTTCATAGTGACAAGCGTTGTTAGTCCATTTGATGTTTGCGCTATCGAAATTGATTTTTGTTCGAAAGTGGAAATGGATTTTAATGTGATAATACTCACTCCTATAGCTTCCTCTATCTATATTAATAAAAATGGATCACCGAATGTGTTGATAAGAGCAAGGAAGGAATGAATTGTCCGATTTAGGGCTGTCTTTATTCTATCATATTTTCTGTACCAAGAATGTATGATTCCATGTAACGGAGAGAAATGTTATTTGCAAGTGGTTGGAAAATATTGATCGAGAATTGTGTCCGAAAATAGTTCCTCAATAATAATATTGACGAGTTTTGGTAGAAGTACTAGGAATTTTATAGTAAAAGATAATTTTAAAGGGCAGATCCGAAGATCAATTAATGAACAGTTCTGCGACTGAACCAATTAACATGCGCTTAGTAAGAAAACGTGAATGTGATAACGAAAAATAAATTTTGGGCGGGACGAAGTTTGCCGGGTCACCTAGTTTATAATAAAAAACCATTTTGGGTGAGGCAAAGTATGCAAGGTCAGCTAGTTTTGAATAAATCACTCGTTAGACTGATTTTATCCAATGATTTTTGGCCTGAAGGTGTGTCTATATCTCCATTCTCTAATCGAAAACCATCAACAGAGGCAGTTCAGCTGCTGCCACCTGATGACCTACAACTTGAGTCAGTTGATCATCAAAGCAGTTCCCAAGCCGCAACACAAGCCGCTTTTTTATACAAAGCTCCCTCACCCACTGTGACTCGAGCCACGACATAATTATATACTACCAAAATGTTGGCGGAATGAACACTTCGATCAACGAATATTATCTAGCATGTTCTGATGCGTCATATGATGTCTATGCTTTCACCGAAACGTGGCTCAATAGTAATACGTTGTCGCAACAATTGTTCGGTTTCCCGTACACAGTATATCGTTCAGATCGATCCGTTGGAAATAGTACGAAGACCACTGGTGGCGGAGTTTTACTGGCCATAAATTCGAAATTCATATCACGAGAGATGCTTCCTTCTGACGGCTGTACTGTTGAGCAAATTTGGGTTGCCGTGTCGTTCTATAGCCACACCACTTATATTGGCATTGCATACATACCTCCAGATCGCATAAACGACTCAACTGTAATAGATTCGCACATCTCCTCGCTCAATTGGATAACAAATCGAATGTCACTGACTGACAACATTCTATTACTTGGTGATTTCAATTTGTCCGGTATTAGGTGGACTCAGAGTACAAGTAAACACTTGTATCTATATTCTTCACGCTCATCTATGAACTGTTTAACCGAACGTTTACTAGACAGTTTTAGTGTTGCCGGTTTATGTCAAATGAACGGAATCCTCAACGATAATAATCGTATGCTCGACCTATGTTTCACCAATTCAGAAATGGTTCACAACACAACGGTGATCAAAGCTCCTTCCGCTTTAGTTAAAATATGTCGTCATCATCCTCCGCTTCTTGTTTCGTTGATCGAAACGTCACCACTCGTCTTTATTGAAACCATCGAATCTACTTACTACAATTATCGTAAAGCGAATTTTTCATCAATGAATCGGTTCTTCACAAGTATCAACTGGGACGACATTCTGATTGACAGCGATATAGAGGTAGCCACGCAGTCTTTATCTAATGTTATCCTCTATGCGATTGATCGATTTGTCCCCAAGAAAACAGCCTGCAACTCCCGTTATCCGCCATGGTCTAATCATCTTTTGAAACGTTTGAAGAGGGTAAAACGTTCTACTTTGAGGAAATTTTCCAATCTCCGTTGTGCTTTTTGGAAAGCCCGTTACTCAGAAATCAACAAAGACTATAAAAAATTGAACAGAGCGCTATTTGGAGCTCATCTGGACCGTGTTCAGAGTAATCTGAAAAAGAACCCACAAGAATTTTGGAGATTTGTTGATGTACAGAGGAAGGAGTCAGGACTACCAACCATAATGACATGCAACAATGTGGATGCTTCAAACAAAATAAGCATATGTGAGCTATTCCGAGAACAAATCAGTAGCGTTTTCGTTAGCGAAAGACTTCACGATGAGCAAATTTATGAAGCCGCCAGTAGTGTACCTTGCCTACCTGCTATCTGTATTAATCCTGCTATAAGTTCCAGCAAAGTACAACTTGCGTGTTTGGATCTTAAGAGATCTTCGAATCCTGGGCCAGATGGCATCCCTTCTATCGTATTGAAAAAGTGTTCAAGCATACTCTCTTCACCGCTAACTCTATTGTTCAGTCGCTCACTACGCTGTGGAGTTTTTCCGAAGGCATGGAAAAATTCATTCGTTTACACCGTTTTTAAAAAAGGCAGCAAAAAGGACGTCAAAAATTATAGAGGTATCGCTTGCCTTTGTTCTATCTCCAAACTATTTGAGATAATAGTTTTGGATTTCATCTCACTGCAGGCGTGTTACATCTCCGACCAACAACACGGTTTCGTGCCCAGAAGGTCTACTTCTACAAATCTGGTGCTGTACACATTGTTCATCGCCCGCTCTCTGCAGTCTCGTAACCAGATCGATGCTGTTTATACAGATTTTTCGGCCGCGTTCGACAAAATCAATCACGATATCGTTGTCGCCAAACTCCAGCGTCTAGGTTTCCATAGTTTTCTTTTGAACTGGTTACACTCATATCTGACTGATCGTGTGGTGTCAGTGAAAATCGGCGATACCGTTTCATCTCCTTTTCGGGTGACATCGGGCGTACCTCAAGGAAGTCATCTAGGTCCTTATATATTCCTGCTTTACCTCAATGATATTAATCTTTGTCTAAAGCGTCCCAAACTTGCATATGCGGACGATTTTAAATTGTTCTACACTGTGAATAGTGTCGATTATGCGATATTCCTACAGCAACAACTCGATATTTTCTCTGATTGGTGCGAAACCAATAGAATGGTTTTAAATCCAGCAAAGTGTTTAGTCATATCGTTCACGCGGAAACGATCGCCTGTAACATTTTCGTATAAAATACGCGATATCTCTTTGAAACGTGTTGTAACTATCAAGGATCTTGGTATCGTCTTAGACTCAAAGCTAACGTTCAACGACCATATCTTATACATCACCACCAAGGTATCTAGGATGTTAGGTTTCATTTTTCGCATCACAAAGCAATTCAAAGACCCTAATTGTATCAAAGCTCTTTATTGTGCTTTAGTGCGCTCTCATCTTGAATATGCGTGCATAGTATGGTCTCCCTACTACCAAAATAGTGTCCAGCGAATTGAGGTGATCCAGCGGAAATTCGTCCGTTTCGCCCTACGCAACTTGCCCTGGAGCGATCCTTCGAACTTACCCAGCTATGAGGATCGTTGTAAATTGATCGGACTCGATTTGTTTAGCGTACGTAGAGATGTAGCGAAGGCAACTTTTATATCCGATCTAATTTCCTCGAAAATCGATTGTGCTGATCTTCTTCAGTCGATCGATTTTAATATACGCCCTCGTAACCTGCGTTCACATACATTTCTCTGCCTTCCTCACTCTCGCACAAACTACGGTTACAACGAACCCGTATCGAGTATGTCTCGTGTATTTAACCGCTGTTACTTATCTTATGACTTTCACTTATCTCGCGCCAGTTTAAGAAAGGCATTCTTGACCGCTCTTTCCAGTTAGGCATAGTTTTAAGTAGATTAAGTATTTTATGTTATTAATTTATTAGGTATCATTAGGGCACTCATGTTCAGGCCTGTTGATAGTAATGAATAAACAAAAACAAAACATTGCTTCAAAAATCACTCAAAATGTTCGATGTCGCATTTTGCTCCTCTATTTTTTTGTCGAGTTTTTTTTCTCAAGATCGGTCACAGGAAATGGTGGTTCTTTCACACAGTCGTTTCATTGCTAGTCGTCAGCGCAATACAAAACTTTATCCGCTATAGTTCGGTGAATTTTCAGAGGGTACTAATTGCGTATTGAAAATATTTTCTCATTGATTTATAACTTACCTTGCCCGAAAAAGTTATTTGTATTGCTCTTTACATCCCTAGTCTGCATTCCAACATTTATTGCACCCTAAAACCTCCACATACCAAATTTCGTTCCATTTGCTTGATTAATTCTCGAGTAATGTAGAAATTTGTGTTTCATTTGTATGGCAGCCCTCCCTTAGAGAAAGGGGAGGAGTTTCAAACTATCATGAAAACCTTCCCTGGCTCCAAAAAACCCTACATACCAATTTTCATGTCGATTAGTTCAGTAGTTTCCGAGTCCATAAGAATCAGACAGACAAACAGACAGAAATCCATTTTTATAAATTTGTAAACCTGAACAAATAGATCAAACCAAGTCAAGGCTCTCGATCTAGAACCTGAGATATGCAAACAACACATTACATGAATCAGGTTTTTTTCGTTTATTCTTAATGTTGGTACAAATCTAGAGTCTGCTAGTTGGGTGATGACTGGCTCACGGTTGGTTTTATTTATTTCTGACTGGTTAATGAATCACTAATGAGTGGGGCTTGCGATGCAATTTTCGCTTCTCTTCTGGAACTGAACAGAGCGTGTGTGATACAAAAATACACAAACACTTTCCGTCAGACGACATAGAAACCAAGTCCTTGTATGATTTCATCGAGTTCCACTTCGAATTTGACGTTGCGAACCAAATCGCACTGCGATTTCCCCAGGCACATTAATTTTGAAGTCCGTGTTAGGGAAACACAGCTCAGTGGGACTTGCATGTTTTGGCACAGCCGATTCCTCCAGGCACATTGACTTTAAAAATCCGTGTTGGTTATATTGTTCATGTTATGAAAAATAACATTTTATCAATTGTGATAGACGCGTAGAAATATTTCCTATCAATTGATGCAAACATCTTTTCGATCTGTTAAGAAATGTTCGAGTTATAAGCATTCGAAATACGGGTAGGGTTAGCACACAAATCGGCAGATCAAATATATGGGAAAAAGGAATTTCTTCCAGTTTTCATGAATTTAAACCTTTCAGAGATTAGCGAATTGTAATGTATAGCACATCAAACAAATCTTAGAGAATTTCCGATTCGATTGGTATGCAAATCATGAGAATTCGTTCACAGTGAAAATGGTTATTAACGTTAACTTTATTTCATAAAAACATGACCTGTTTTATGATTAAGTACCCTTCCTGAAAGACGTAGTTCTACGTCAAAAATATGTAACTGTTGATTGTATAACTTTTTTTTTGCGTTTTTTCATTAATTTTTGAAATGATAAAAAATTTCTTTTTATTCCGCTGACGGGGTAAGAAGGACCACCCGCGGAATAAAATAGACCATGACGGGGTAAGACGGAGCGATGCTAATTCAAACAGTTTGGTCTAATAAAAGTAACAGGAACAGTGTTCTCTAAGGCGGCTCGCACACCGGAACAATAAGCAACTAGCAAGCTGCAATACGCAATATGCAACAGACAACATATTTTGTTGTTCTTCGCATACAAGAGCAATAAAAACGCCTGGCATTATGCAAACAATCTACTTAATGTACGCAACTTGTCAAATTATGAGCGATAAGTTGCTCTTCAACTGACATGTCGTGTTGCCAGCGATATGTGTTGCTCTGTAAAGGCGATAGCGATATCGTATTGCGTCGGTGTGCGAGATCAACAAAAATTAAATGGAAAAATCCATTGGCGATAATATTGCTTACTGCATGTTGATAGTTACTAGTTACCACATGCCTAATTTGGTTCCATTTGCTTGATTAAATCTCGAGTTATGCAGAAATTTGTATTTCATTTCTATGACTGTTTATAGCAAGGGGACGAATTACCCGCGAAGGAAGGAAAGGAGGGTATAAGGATATAGGGACAATCACACACAAAGATCGATAGCTTTAAAGAAAACATATATATGAGACATGTAATCAAGGTCTAACCGAGCCAACTCATCTTTCGGCGGCACATTAGGCTGTCTTCCTCGGGCCCGAAGGGAGTTTCGACCAGATAGCCCTAAAACCTTCACATGCCAAATTAGGTTTCATTTGTTTGATTAATTCTCGAGCAATGCAGAAATTTGTGTTTCATTTGTATGGTTTACAATTTTGATATTTCGTGCGCTCTTCGCAACCTCCTGAGCTGCCCAACTTCTTTTCTAAAATGTCGTAACAATGTGATTGAATACGATATAGTCAGAGCCGTTTTTAAGCGGTCTTGATTTACCTTGTAAAATTCACCTCCGGCGCCATGCAAGCTCA
Source organism: Toxorhynchites rutilus septentrionalis (assembly GCF_029784135.1). Taxonomy (NCBI): domain Eukaryota; kingdom Metazoa; phylum Arthropoda; class Insecta; order Diptera; family Culicidae; genus Toxorhynchites; species Toxorhynchites rutilus. Next base: position 56,436,781 of record NC_073744.1, on the reverse strand, counting down.
ACAGAGTGAGCGGAAGTTTTAAAGAGCTGGTGAAAACAGGCAGGAACGTACTCGTACCGTGACAAAAGAAATACAAAATGCTACACGTATATTTTTATAAATGGAAAAACGTTTATTTTACATAATATTAAAATCTCCGCAGATGAAATTGGAACTCTTGCTGTTGCGATCTAATTCCATTTTTAACACACTATCTTCGCTCATTTGTTGGTTCTCCGCCCACCGTTCGACAGTGCCGGGTTAGCAACCAAAAGTAGGTTCAGATTATGCCATTTGATGCCTGCAACCGTGCGGTGGCACAACCGCCACCATAGCTTCTCCTCGGGTAGTGCTGATGCGAAATAGATAGCAACTGGAACGAGATGAAATTGCTTGAATATGCATGGAAACGTGTAACCAAATGACGCTCGTTTCTGCAATTGCTGCCTGTTTGCCATGTTCGCTCCTGATAGCGGATTGTGTGGCACTCAGCCCGGGAAAGAGGATATATTATTGCCGTAGTCTGCCAGCCAGGGCAAATAAGCTCATGTCGGTGTGTTCAGAGTGCAGAACTGAAGAAGCCTCTCACTTCTTGAATGGTTTTGCAATATTCAGCTATTTGTTTTCCTGCTATGCCTGAAGTGTCTTATTTTTTTGTTACTTTTAGTTTTATGTTATTCAAATGCCCTATTGTTTCATTCGGCCAATATGCACAAGCAGATGCCGGGAGACAGTTCCGTTTAGATTGAATCAATATTTCCAGCTGACGCAATCAGTTAAGCAAAAACGTCGTCCCGTTTCCCCGACCCATCTCATTTCGCGGTCGCCACATCAATTTGTGACGGTGCCAGTCAATATCAAATTCCGAAAATATGCACCGAATACGTTCATTATATTCGCTTCATTTAATTATCCAACTTTTGCTCTGCCCTTCTGTGCAAAGCCGAGGTTCCCTGTTCCCTGCAGGATGCCAAACATCAATTACTCTCGCAGGGCTTTCAGAGTCGAGCACAATGCACTTCATACCTCACGTGCTCTTGTGTGAATCCTCGCCCCCCGGCTCGGTTCAGTTGGTATCTTTGTTTTCCGTTTTTCCGAAGGATTTCGAGATTATAATAAAATTTTAATAACACAATGGCGAGAATTATTGTCTGGAACATGAGGCCAACGTGGCTCGACATCGGGGAAAGAGGATTAACGAGGACAACGACGAAGAAAAGGCGCATTACGAAACGCAATTCAATCGTTTCGAGCCAGAAATCCCTTCTAATTGCCCTCGGGAGAAAGCGGCTGGTGTACTGAGGAGAGAGGGAATTGTCGATAGGGTCAGGGTGCAAGTAAATGGAGAAATTATTCCATCACGAGCCTGGACGCTGAAACTTATCATAAGAAATCAATAATGTGGAACCGAGAGGCCAGCTCCATCAAAAATGTCCATAGATCTATGGTTTATTTTATTGATTTTCACGGAAATGCGGATACGTAGGATAAATTTACGGAATTGAATACTGTTGGAGTAGTATTCTGGCGAACTGGATTGTTCGAGCTCGTGGTACTAACAGCACAAAACTGAAATTTATTCATAATTTCATCTGTATTGTTTTTTGACGTAGGACAACGTCTTTCACTTCTACACAGGAATGTAAATTTAAAGTTTCGAGAACGAGAGCGTTACCCGGAGAAACTAGATTTTGGGGCGTTCATACCTCTTTACAGGGTTACCGTTCTGAATCATATTCCGGACAACATAATATTTCGGACACTTTGTTCTAATATCTTGAAATACTTAATGCACTGATGGTATAACTAGAAAGTTAATATCACCGTTGCTTCTTTAGAGTAATCCCTTGGTTTCGCTATAATTTCATATAAGAATTACATTTGAATTATTACACAGTAGGAAAAAATCCAACAGCACTACTCATTATTGTTTGTGTTTGTTGCTTAGCGTGAGCGTTAGGCAACCGAATTTATCCGTTCATTAATATTTAAATTTCTCTCGTGTTTCATCAGTTCTCATCATCGTTATCAGTTTACTATGATTGCTTGGTAAGTGTTTCGCAGTTGACTATAAAATATAATCAAGTGTAATGTAATTTTCTTTCAAAAAAATACAAAATAAAGTGTCCGAAATTTGATTTTTTTATAAATCGTGTCCGAAGTTTGATTCTTATTCGCTTTTTTTTTAAAGCATTTAATTCGATGATTTTCTTGTGTTATCAATCAAATAGGTACCAAAGTAGAAAGCTTAAAAGCATATTGAATTTATTTATTAAAAATATCAATCAAATGATACCTATTATTTTATTTTACATTTCCCTCTGAAGTTTGCATCTCTCAAATGTACGTACTTCTCGAACCGCGAATTTGCTTGGTTTGATGAAGCGCCCAGTTTCGATTTTGACATAAATTTCGAACGTATATTGTTCAATCAATAGGCGTTATCGCAGCAAACAGTTATCAACATTTTGCCTAATCATCAAATGGTATGCGTAGAAATTCAGTGAGCAGAAGATATGAAGGCATATCCTTCAATGCAATCTTGAATAACCAAGCCAAAGCGTTGTATTCGTACCCTCTTTTGTAATCCGTGTTAGGAAAACACTTTTCGGAGTGCAAAGATACATACAGAAGTACCTCCGGATTTTTTTCCTGCATGTTCTGTGTTTAGGTTTTCATTTTACCCCTAATATATTTCGGTTAGACGTAGTCCCACGTCAAAAAAATCTGGCGTCTCGGCGGAGAAGCAATACATAATCTCGAATCATAATCAACTGTCCCAGCTCCGAAGAAGATTTTACATTCTTCCTGTAATACCATCAGCGGGTCTGCCCATCGAGAAGAATATTGCATTCACATTGTTCCCATTATCATATGATCGAGGACCGCGCGGGAAATCTCCCAACGCGGAGGGACCTGAATATTTCCCGAGAAATTTCAATCATCTGGATTTTCAACAATCGACTGCATTCAGAAAAAGAACAGCGCGAAGCAAATGCGGAAACAATAAATCCTTTTGTGGAAAATATCTCCCAGCAGTCGGAGGGCTGACATCAGATGTCTGGTCGGGACGAATGAAAGAAAAAAAAGGAGTACACACCAGGCGAAGCTCACACAGCTCAGGGAGAGTCGGTTGAAACGAATTACGGTCCCTCGGGCTTTGTGTGGTGAAGAAATTATTTTTGATTGATTTCAATTATTCCATCATAACAATAAGGCGAGTAAAGTTCGTCTCATTGAATGGAAACTCGCAGTCTTCCCTTGGCATCGTCTCCGAGCAGGCAGGTTGCGACGCAGGCCCCAAGAGTCTGCGGAAAACAATTGATCGATCCCAGTTTCGTGCGAAAACAGCATAACCAATGGAGGCAACTGTGTGCACTCTGTCACTCACTCACTCAACATCAATTGGCAATTGGCTGATTTTTATTCGTTCTCAATTGTCATCCAAGCGAAATGAGGTTGGAAGCAGTTTTGTGCGATCTCACCAACAGGGAGGGAGTTGTTTTTCTCACCCTCATAAATGAATATTTTATGATGTTCAAATTGTATGTGAACTGAAATGCAATTATTTCGGTAATTCATTTCCATTAATAACATTAAATAGCGATCTACACATTTCAGTTTCTGTCAATTGACAAGGCAAACTTTTTGAGTACCAATCGGACACTCCACTAATCATTTGGAGTTGGGGCGACTGATGAGTACCTGTGGTTATCATTTCTTGAAAACGCTCATATGTGGGATAACTTTATGGTACACGTGAGAAGGAACCGGGACCATCGTTCATATCGCTGTAGAGTACGAACCACGCATATTTAAACATCTTACCTGATTCCAAGATTTCTGCCAGAATTGACACCGTATCCAAAACTATACAGCCATTCCATGTCAAACCGATATAGGGGCGCTCAGATTTTCGTGAAAAGTGGTAGATTTGTTCTTTATTGCAGAGTATTTTTTTATCCCATTTGTTTACTTTAGGCTCATTAGCATTTTAGCTGTAACAGAGCCGAATCGTGTACATGTCACATGTTTGTCATATCTATAAATAGCACATTACACAGTTGTTATTTTTCGGCGTAAGAGTATTCCTTCTATACCATTGCATATGGTACATTTACACAGTAGCCATTTAGGCGTAAGGGTATTCATTATGTTCTTCCATTATCCAGTTAAACCACTGGACAGCGGAAACAGTTGATATGATCATTGTTGAGTTATTAATAGAACAGCAGCCCGATGTGTCTTGCAGAGCAGAGCAGAAGTACAGAAGAATTATGACAAAATAAATGAAATATGTAACAATATTTCAAGAATCAAGATTCAAGCTCTGTGAAGAGCCTTGAATTATTTTATTACTTTGAACAACAAATAACTTGAATTGAAATATGTAATTATGTGTAATTAACAATATAGACCTTACGACATTCTAAATAATGAAGCTACAATGTAAAAAACATCAATAAACGATAAGCATTTTGAGGGAAGATAGGGTAAGGGGTGAATTGCTTGCTTGTTAAAAATTATTTCATAATGTTTGTTCATTAACAGATATTGATTTAAAAATAAGCAATCATGAGACCATAGTTATTAACGTTTTGGACAGTTTCATTAACAACGAATATTATATGAAATTGAAGTGCTGGAGAAAATATTCTAAGCAGGCTATTTCGAACCTTGTGAAGAGAAGCCTGGATTTTCTATTCGAGGTTAGTAACTTAGATGAATCTACAGCTGTTCTAACTAACGTCCTGAAAACGTGTACAAATCAGCTAGTTGATTAAAAGTTTGTGTCTATGAAAAACTCGAACAGCTGGTACAATTTGGATCTCTTACGTCTTGAACGTGAGAGGGACAGATGGTATAAAAAGTTCTGTAGAACGAATAGTGATATTCATTGGAACAGGTACACGATCGCGCGCAATAAATATTCACAATTTAAAAAAATTAACTCGTTGTGAATATTTTCAGAGGAAAATTTATCAGCATCAAAACAACAGCAAAGAGTTATGGAAATTTTTAAAATATTTATTGAAGCCAAGTAATTGAAAACCGCGGTCCATAACCTTTAATGGCACATTAGAACAATCCGAGCAAGTAATAGCATCTAAGTTTAACGATTATTTTGTTGATAGTGTTTCATTGATCAATCAATCTATTGAATTGGTCGATGAACCAGATGAAATTAAACAACCGGTTAATAGTAATTGTAGATTTGAAGATTTTCACCCAATTACATTAGGTCAGTTCAAAACTATTTGCTTTCCATTAGAAAAAAACGGCTGGAGTAGATAATGTTAATACTAGAGCTGTTCAAAATTGCATTCATATCATTTCTCACATATTGCTGGACCTTATGAATACATCATTGCAAATTGGGCATGTGCCTCAAGTATGGAAAGAGTCCTTAGTTGTTCCTATCCAAAAGGTTGCTGGAACGATTGAAGCCGAGAAGTTTCGTCCCATCAACATGTTGCACACCTCAGAGAAAATATTGGAACTTGTTGTTAAAGACCAGCTGTTGGAATATTTAGATTGTAACTCTTTGCTAATACCAAAACAATCGGGATATCGGGAAGGTCATTCCTGTGAAACCGCATTGAACTTGATATTAGCAAAATGGAATGAAAAATTAGAAGATAAAAAAAACCATTGTTGCTGTTTTATTGGATCTAAAGCGCGCTTTCGAAACGATTTCTAGGCCCTTGTTGTCGAACACAATTAAGCGCTTTGGAATTACGAGTACTGCATATAAATGGTTTGAAAGCTATTTGTATGACAGAACTCAACGGACTGCTTTTACGATTTCATTTCCAGTGCTGTAGAGAATAATCTTGGAGTACCTCAGGGCAGTGTATTAGGGCCACTTTATTATGTATACCAATGACATGCGGAGAGTTTTACGATTTTGCGATATTAATCTTTTCGCAGATGACACTGTGTTATTCATTGCAGCTAAAGATGTATATCAGGCCGTTTTGCACTTTTGAAAATTTGCGTTTTCTAAGTAGATGGCTGAAGTATAAGCAATTGAAATTGAACATAAGTAAAACAAAGTACATGATAATCGGGAGATTAAATATCTTGGCGTGATTGTTGATGACAAACTTAAGTTCAACACTCACATTGACAATGTCTTCAAGAAAATTGCCAAGAAGTATGGAATCTTATCTCGATTAAAAAACGATTCAACTATTTGCAGCAAAATACAGCTATACAAATCAATCGTCTCTCCTCATTTAGACTTTTGTTCTTCCATTCTATTTCTAGCCAATGGAACACAAATATCGAGATTACAGCGTTTACAGAATAAAATAATGCGATTAATACTAAAATGTAATAGGTTCACTTCCTCATCTTTGATGCTGAACGCTTTGCAATGGTTATCCATGAAGCAATGAATTGTTTATTTAACTATGGTGTTCATTTTTAAAGTAATTAACGGTTTGCTACCTCGATATTTGTGTGATCGAGTTGAAAGAGGAAGTGACTTTCATGGTTATAACACTAGAAACGCGAATGAATTAAGAACACCCCATTTCCTCATTGACATGTGCTTCACAAAAAAATGTATTCAAAGGAATACATGTTTTCAACTCGTTGCCAAGACATATTAAACGTGCAACAACACTAGCGGAATTTAAGAGAAACTGTATTTCATACGTGGAAGCTGTGTTTTCATAACATCTGAATGATTTTTTTTTACTTTATGACGAAAACTTTAACTGACGAAGTTTTATACGAACGGATAATTTATGTGAACAGTTTTATGCAGTCTTTTTTATTTTATTTTTTTTTCATTGAATATTATATCTGACGAAGTTTCTATTGAACGGATGATAATGTGTAGACGATTTATTTTTTTTACATTATTTTTTGCTCTGTTTTGTATTTATTTCTCTTATGTCTGTCATGACCTTGGTGATGATAGACTATTTTTATTTTTATTTTGATGTTTTTATATTGTAGTAATTGTAAAAAAAATAAAAGTAGTCTACAAAAGTTTGAGCGTCGCGCGTGGTGCAGATATGAAGGACAAAAATTTTAAAGTTTTGTAAGGGCTGGTCTAGAAATTTTTCGTGAAGGAAAATTTCACGATTTCTCTGAATGGGGATATTCAAGTTAATCCAAAACAAGGCTGGCGGTAGGACTTGTGTCTTGATAGACCATTTGGCTGCAAGGGCCTTGTCGGGACCGTATCGGCTCTGTGGTGGACAAGATTTTTTGAACTTAAATCTGTAAATAAAATCAGTTCGCGTATTTTTGCTAAACTGATTTCAATGCTGAGAAAAAAAAATCTTTTAGATAACTCGTCTTGCTCAAATCTCTGTAGGGGAAGGAGGCGGGACCATCATCATCATCATCATCATCATTAAAAAAATAGGTGGTAAAAGTTCTATTCCAAGTTTACAAGCCATCAATGGTTGTAGACAACTTTTAAGAGATTTGGAATGTTGCAGTACACTTTGAACAGGCCAATCCGTTATTATTTTGCATTAGCATTAGTATTTGTACAAAAATATAAATTGTATTTGAAACAACAAGAAACCGTTTGCAAACAGTGTTCGAAATTCGAATTCACTCTGTCCGAAATTTGTTTTTTTTTATAAATAGTGTTCGAAGTTTGATTCTCATTCGCTTCAATTGATAAACATTTTTATTCGATAGCTCAATTAAATTTTTGAGTAAGGTTTTTTAACAGTACATTTAAAATATTATTTTTCCTAAATGGTTAGTTTATTTTCCAACAACCTTGTCAAACATCGTATTTTAATCGGACATCTGGATTTTGAGTTGCGATTTTTTGAAAGAAAGATCAATGATTTAGAGATTTACCCCCTTATAAAAAAAATCTATCGTAATTTAATTTGGCCATATGACAATGAAAATTGTGATTTTGGGTAGCTTCCATCGTATGTTTCACTAAAATTGAAGAGGGTCACGTCAAAATCTGCTGGTTTTCGTCTGATTTGAGGTGAATTGATCTATGGGCATAATTTTGTTACAACAAAATCCAACCGCTATAGATTATAATAAATTAGATATACATAATCTAGAATTTTTCATATGAAACACCTTCATAATACTCAAGCCGGCCTGACTGGCACAATCACGTATGCGTTGTCCGCTGGGTGGCAATATTTATGTATCTGCATCTGCAATCGACAATTTATCACCGCGAGCTCCGCCGTTGTTTATTGATAATAAGTTCATGTTAAAATACAATAGCTTTCGCATCTGCGAAAGCTAAAAGTGGAACAATTGATACTCGTCGTCATCCCAGCAAATAAAAAACAAAATATCATCGGTTGGAAATAATCTACGTTCGGTGGAAATTTATTGCCCCACTCAGGAACGAACCACCGGGCTGAAAAAACAGAACTAGTGTAGATACCCGCGAAGCAGCACACAAACCCGGAGGGGGGGTATTGTTGTCGGATGCCCATATTTCAGACGGTCGCAAATTCAAACTGCAGATGATCCGTCGGCGTTTCAACCCGTTGTGGGTCACATTAGTATTCCAAGCCGCAACTGTCGCCGTCATTCATGGTGTTATTTGACCGAAAAAAACTGAAATGTAACGTTGGACTGTTTTTTTTCCGCTTCCTCGCTAACAGCAGACAAACTGCCATCGGCAACAGCCACCGTCCCCAAACATCATCATCATCATCATCATCATCATCATCAGCAGGCAGCGCCAAAGAACAGCTTTCTTCATCGGCTGTCTCGAGGTTTTTGCATATAATACGCGATGCTACATTGTTCGCAAATTAATGGCTTTTTCCTGCTGACGAATCAGCTCTGACTGCTGCTGCTGCAGCTAATGCCATGGACGAATGGCGTTTGTGGTAGAACAAATGAGCTTATGAGATGCGGGTTTGGGGCAATCGCTCAAATGGCGGGAAAAAGCTTTTAACCACCCGCATTTTCTCTATAAGCGATTCGTCCATTCCGCGCTTGTCAACCGGCTTGGAAAACATGGCTTCCATTATCACGTGAGTGAGGGGTGGCAAGCGATTCAATTTTCGCGCTGTCTCACTTAATTACATATCACTGAACTCTGGTCTGAATGGTGTTAGATCCGGGCTGTTGCAGAAGCCTCCCATTTCCCAAGCAGATCTTTGTGTATATTGTACAAGGTTGAGCTCTATTTTCCATTTTGACTCCACATGTCAGCATTATAATCAATTAAAATTTAGTCATGGCGATTGGAACGGAAAAAAACCAGCCTAAATGGTAATTCCCTCCAAAACATAAAATAAAACACGCTAATCATTCCAATTTCCGGAACCATTCAAACTTTGTCCGATTTTCAGCAGAAACTTGGCAGTGACTTCGCTTCGGAAACGAAAATCTGCCTTTAATTAACGTTGAGTGCCACACAGAAAATTGAAACATTAATTCTTTTCCAGTAGGGAGGGGAGCTCTACAGAAGGAGAGGGTTGGGGAGAGTGCGCTCGATTTCTTCCGGTCCGACTAATTTCGTTAGCCGATCAGTGCTGGAGCGAAACATTGGACTGACTGACTTGAACGAAAGCGAATCATCCAATTTCATTGCTCCGTCACGTTTCCGGGGGGAGGCGTCGTGCATCGGATGGCTGATGGCGGCGATAATTTTGTTTCGCGCAACTTTGTTTCACACATTTCAGTATTGTTCCGTGCTTCGACCCTGGCTTCTGGATTCTTGTGTACTTGAGCAGGTTTAGGGTTACCTTGGAGCTGTGGAAAGGACGGGGGCCCTACCCTTAGTTGGAAACGATGAAAACTTTTTTCATCATCCTATTAGAAAACAGTTGAACGCAAAGCTATACACTTCATTTACAATTACTGTTCTTATCTTCACCAATTACCGTTGATTGAAAACTCTGTGAACTATCAATAATTGGAAAGATTTAAAGGCTAGATGATATAACACGAAAATTTTTATTCAGCCACTAGCTGACCCGGCAAAATTCGTCCCGCCCAAAAATTATTTTTCGTTATTACATCCACGTTTTCTTACTAAGCGCACGTTCATGAGTCCAATCGCAGAACTGTTCATTAATTGATCTCCTAATCCACCCTATAAAATTATTATTTCCTATGAAATTTAATTACTTCTTCCAAAACTCGACATTATAATATCAGATTATTTTCAGACATAATTCTCGTGCAAGATTTTTCATCCACTTGCAAATAACATGTTTCTCCGTTACATGAAATTAATACAGAAAATATTATAGAATGAAGACAGCCCTAAATCGGACAATTCCTATCTCGAGTTTTGCTCTCATCAACACTTTCGGGGATCCATTTTTATTTATATAGGTAGAAGATGATATAGGAGTGCTTTTTATCACATTAAAATCAATTTCCACTTTCGAACGAAGATCAATTTCGTTAGCGCAAACATCAAATGGACTAACAACGCTTGTCAATATGTAATTGTAGAACAAATGCAAATTTAATTTTTCAAATTCCTTCAGAGTTTTCCGAAAATTTTCAATTGTCATGTTTGGTTGGAATATGTTTGGTTGAAATATGTGCAGGAGAGGAGGAAGGAGTTTCATACCATCATAGTAACATTTCTCGTACCCAAAAACCCTCACATCCCAAATTCGACTTCGTTTGCTTGATCAGTTATCGAGTTATGCAGAAGTTTGTGTTTCGTTTGTATGGCAGTCCCCATGCCCTTAGAGAGGGGGAGGTATGTCGATTCACCATAGAAACGTTTCGTGTCCCCTAAAACCTCCACATGCCAAATATGGCTTCATTTGCTTGATTAGTTCTCGAGTTATGCAGGAATTTGTGTTTCATTTGTATGGCAGCCCACCCTAAGAGAAGGGGAGGAGTGTCGAACTACCATAGAATCGTTTATCGATCCCTCAAACATCTAGATGCTAAGTTTGATTCCATTTGTTTGTTTAGTTTTCGAGTTGTTTAGCAAGTGTTTCGTTTGTATGGCACCTCCCCCTTAGAGAGGGGGGTGGAGTGTCTAACCCTAAAACCTCCATATGCCTAATTTGGTTTCATTTGCTTGATTAATTCTCGAGTTATGCAGAAATTGTATTTCATTTGTATGGCAGGTATCGAACCACCATAGAATCATTTATTGCACCCCAAAATCTCCACATGCCAAATTTCGATTCATTTGCTTGATTAAGTCTCGAGTTATGCAGAAATTTGTGTTTCAATTGTATGGCACCTTCCCCTTAGAGAGGAGGATGGAGTGTCTAACCATTATAGAAACATTTATTGCACCCTAAAACCTCCATATGCCAAATTTGGTTTCATTTGCTTGATTAATTCTCGAGTTATGCAGAAATTTGTGTTTCATTTGTATGGTAGTCAGCGGCGTAGTGAGGGTAGACAGCGCCCCCGGCAAACAATGAAAATGGTGCCCCAAAAAGGAGCACTTTTTTCGGTTTTTTTTCTTCTAGTTTTGAGATTGTGATATTTTATAAATATGAGGAAAACTACTCACTTATATCCAATATTCGCATTGAGCAGTTTATTCGTAAGGCGTAAGGCTAGAATTATCATTACTAGCTTCGCTTATTCTCTAGCTGAATCTTTGCCTTGCGTGCTTTAACTGAAGCAAAATGGTTCAAAATTGCATCAAAATCAAAGTCTTAGCAATCCTTTCTCGTTCGTATGAATTGCCAAGCCATTGAAGCGGCCTTGGCTTATTTTAGAACGCATATAATGTTCAATCAATTTAAGTTCGCACGATGCCACTGTAATTGAAGCGTCAGTGAAATTCGTAGCGCCGTCTCGATGTCACGATAAAATGCATCTAAAGAATATCTGAGAACAATGTGCAAAATACCTAAAGGCAAGAATCCAGGTCTGAGAATTTGTCCTTCATCTGCGTCTTAAACCTTCATCTGCGTCTTAAACACTTACAAGTTCCACTGTTTCAACATTTGATCCATGATCCTGATCCAATTGGTCCATGCTGATGGATGTTAGTCAGTCTCTCGTTATAAATGAAAAATCTGATGCTATATCCGCTATAGCAGGGGTGGCCAAACTTCTCACTGCCCCTTTCTACCAATAAAGGGCGAACACGAAATTATTGCGACACATTCAACAGGGTATAACTTTTTTACCATTGGGTAAAAATCAACCAAATTTTGCACACTTTCTCGTTGATGTGTATTGTCTACATGCTGTCAAACTCGAAGTCGTGTTTTTCGATTCAACGAAAATGGAGGTGAACCAACGCGGGTCGAGAGAACAAATTCTTTCCAAACACCTGGAATTTCCTGACCTGTCGCACCGGCAGTTGGGAAAAATGTTGAACATTCACCATTCAACCGTCTCCAGAGTGTTGAAGCGGTTCCAGGAGCGGTTGACGTTGGACAACGGCAAATGAGCTGGAAGAAAACCGGGACCGGAGAACAAAAAGACGGAGGGAAAGGTGAAGCGGATGATTGAAGCTAATCCCAACGTCTCAAGTCGTGAATTGGCTAAAAAGATCGGCATGTCGCAGAGCTACGTCCAGAATGCAAAGAAGAGAGCTGGACTACATACATACAAGGTACAGAACTTCCCAAACCGCGATGAGCGGCAACAATGGACGGCTAAAACACGGAAGCTCTACGAGAAAATGCTGACAAAATATGGCTGCTGTGTGATGGACGACGGAACGTATATAAAAGCCGATTTTAAGCAAATTCCGGGGTTGGAGTTTTTCACCGGCAAGAGCAAGTTCGATGTGGACGACAAATTTAAGAAGAAGAAAATGTCGAAGTTCGCCTCCAAATATCTCGTTTGGCAGGCCATCTGCTCTAGCGGACTGAGGAGTTAGCCTTTCGTGACAAAGGGCACAGTAAATAGCGAGATCTACAAATCTGAGTGCCTCGAGAAGCGCCTTTTACCGTTCTTGCAGCAGCACGACGAAGCTCCGCTATTTTGGCCAGATTTGGCACCATACCACTATTCTAAAAGTGTCATGGAGTGGTATGAGGCCAATTCTGTCCATATTGTTCCAAAGGACATGAACCCGCAAAACTGTCCGGGGCTGCGCCCGGTGGAGCAGTACTGGGCAATAATGAAGCGGGAACTTCGGAAGAGCAAGAAGACAGTCAAAGACGAGAAGGACATGTTAAGAAAATGAAAAAAAAAACTGAGAAACTGGTACCGGATGACACTGTAAAGACTTTGATGGAGGACATCAAGCGAAAATGCGTTCAATTTTACACTCAAGGCTCCATCGATTAACTTTTCTTTTGATTTTTGAAGTAAATATATGTATAAAACTACCCTAAAATTTTGGTTGGATTATAAACATTATAAGAAAATTGGCATAACAATAATTTCGTGTTCGCCCTTTACAATATGTTTAATAATAATAAGTAATAATTTGAATATAAAATGTTGTTTTAGGTAGCGAGAATTATGATTTCTTCTCAAAAACTAGTTACTTTTAATTACAATAGGCTCTTTTAGTTTTTATGTTTTTATTTTTATTGCTAACAATTTTATTTTAAACACATTTTATCCTGAATGTTTGTTTTGTATCTGACAAAGCACTGGAAACATTAGGTTGTATATTTTCGACATGTTTTTCATATTTTTGTTCAAATGTACTCAAATTTTTTTGCAAGCAAGCTCCCAAATAGTAATCCGCCAAAGGAGAGCTCGGTTTTGTGTCGTTTGTATTCATAGTAGAAAATAGTGGTTTCGTGTATAAGTATATGCGGAAATAGTTATCAACAACACATTTCCTTGCGAAGTAAATTCCGATAAGTACAGTAAATATATTTCCGAAATTGTAATACTTTTGAAATGAAGAGTTTCATCTCTCTTGATTTCAAAAATATACCGCCATGAAAATTTAAGATTTCATTTTCATTCAATGCTTTTTAATTTCATTGATTAATTTCATTAATTTCATAAATTTCATTTCAATATTTTCGAATTGCTTCACAATTCTACTGGCGATCAGTAAGGCATGGCTGCCCGATATCCATAATTTAATTTTCGCTCTACGTCGAGCCACTAATTGGAAGTTTGTACAACAGAATGACTTGAATTCTGTTGGGTAACAAATTTTATAAAATTGTAGCCTATGCAGACGGTCTACCGTTCGTTGTTTGGGATGAGCGAGAGTTTGATTTCATTCCAAAAGAAATTCTAAATTATTCTAGTTTTGCTAAAATTAAAATGGATTTCAAAAAATCTGACTTTATTAGATTGAACGATACCGATATAGTGGTTCTTAGATTTTCGCCAAAAGTGGTAATTTTGTTCTTTATCGCAAAACATTAGACCCGCAATTTTTTATTTTTTCTTTAGGGTGCCCATTTCCATTTTAGGGTGGTCCGAAAAATCTTGAACTTGCAGAAAAAATGGATTTTAGTTTCGTAATTATTGATTGTAATCGTTTTTTATTGTTTTCATGGTTTTGGACTAGAGGGCGCTATATATTTTTATATTTTTTCTTGAAAGCTGAACTACTGAACCGATTTAGATGAAAATGTTTTTCCGAACCATCGGTTAACTTTGAAAATCATATCTCAAAAACGAAAAAATTGCATCTCTGATATCTCTGATATGGCTTCAATTTGAATGTCGATCATCTAAATTGGTTCGGTGGTATTATGAATTTTTGAAAAAAGTCATTTTTGAGAAAAAGTGGAAAAACATATTTTTCGGACCACCCTAAAATGGATATGGTCACCCTAATGAAAAAATGAAAAAATACGAGTCTGATATTTACGATATAGAACAAAACTGCCACTTTCCGCGAATATCGGAGAACCACTACATCGGTTTGGCAAGAAATGGCTGTATATACAAATTTTTGTCAAAAGTTGTAATTTTGTTCTTTATCGCAAAACATTAGACCCGATTTTTTTATTAGGGTATCCATTTCCATTTTAGGGTGGTCCGAAAAATCCATATTTTCCACTCTTTCCCAAAAATGATTTTTTTTCAAAAATTCATAACTTTTGAACCACTCAATTTAGATGATCGACATATCAAATTGAAGACAATGAGCTAGCCATTTATCAAAGAATATTGAACTTACTAATTAAATGGATTTTATTTTTGTTATCATTGATTGTAATCGTTTTTTATTGTTTTCATGGTTTTGACCTAGAGGGCGCTATATTTTTTATATTTTTTTCTTGAAAGCTGGGGATTTTTTTACATAATATATCTCGATATCAGAGATGCTTTTTTTTTCGTTTTTAAGTTTCATCTTTATGAGTTTGTGGGTGAAGAGTGCGTGTATGTGTGGAAATATGTGTGAATATCATCACCCCTTATAATATTTGAACCCACAAACGCATGAAAGTGAAAGTTACGAATCGTTTGTTCTGAGAGTCACGTAGGATTTTGTACTTCTGATACGATTTGCGATAAAATGCTCCTCTAATTTACTCCAAACTTAGAAAAATCCGCTAGAAAAAAAAGGCTGAACGTATCAATACGAAACGTTCTCAGGTGTTTAGGGAATACACTAGGCTAAAAACTTGCCTGCAAACATTACAACTTACTGTGATATTTCAAGAATTACAGTGGATTTTGTAAAGACCTATAGACCTGAAAAAAGAAATCCTGTTTTTGGCAGTTTTTTGAAATCGATGCAATAAATTTGAATATATTTTTGTTTCGTCAAAGGAACAAATTATCCTTGTGCAGAATTTAATAAATTTTCAAAACTGGCTTTCGATTTACGGCGCGCTGGTTGTTTATCGAATTATTCGTCATCAAAGACGAAAGGGTAATTTTTCATTCAAACTGGAATATCTCTGTGTGGGAAGGTCCTACAGGAACGTTGTTGGAACCAAATGAAAGCTGGTTAATAAAGTAAATTGGATTTGCTGTTGAGTTGGTTAGCAAAAAATTGTGTTAGCCCAGAATAATCTTGAAATCGATTTCTCATTTCTTCCCGATATTGTTACCCGCTACAGCTACACACAATAAGATAAAAATGTTGTACGTAAAATATTCTAATACCTGAAAGATGTAGGTTCAAAATGATGTGCATCCCATCGATATGCGTTGATTTTGCACGAAGTTACAGCTTGTCAAAAATCACTTTAAATTTCCGATTTCGCACTCTGTTCTCCTATCTTTTTTTATCGAGTGTAGTTCTCTAGTCTCCTCAGGTCTTGTAAGCTTATAAATTTGAAAGAATACATTCAAACAACATGCAGACCGTGACAATTGGTCACGTAATTTTTTTATGAATACAGCGCGGACTTGAATATATACAGTTTTTGATTTCTTTTTACTGTATATAATCGAATCCTGTATATAATCGAGTCAAAAAAACATTTTTTTATTTGTTTTTTTTTTGCATGTATTTTTCGTTTTGTGAAAATAAAAGAGGAATTTTCATATTGATCCATCCCCTTAAAGTCAGAAAACACCTTTCTCACATGAAAAAAATAAATTTATCCAGATTATCATCTCAGGAGGTGATAGACGATCATATTTGATGAAAAAAATCCTCCTTTGCATATGCTCGAATTTCAACAATGACAGAGTTATAGAACTTTTTTTTTGTTTCGGACTCTGTTGTCTCAAACTGGCTCTACATTAAAAAGTACGCTACGGAAGACGATTTCTACAAAAATCACGATTTTTACCCCATTGTACTTGTAATAGCCACCTAAACTTCATCTTAACGTTGAAAGGTTACATTTTTTCTTAAAATAAGCCATATTTGAAACGTAAAAAAAATTCCAAACTGTATATAATCGAGTCCAAAATTGTATATAACCGAATCACATATAATCGAGTCTGTATATAATCGAGTCC